>NW_027397063.1:10221135-10284710 GCF_003265705.2 Callorhinus ursinus | reverse complement strand
CCAACTTGCACTCCCACCAGCAGTGTAAGAGGGTTCCCTTTTCTCCACAACCTCTCCAACATTTGTTATTTCTTGCTTCGTCAATTTTTGCCATTCTAACTGGTGTAAGATGGTATCTCAGTGTGGTTTTGATTTGAATTTCCCTGATGTCTAATGATGATGAATATTTTTTCATGTGTCTGTTAGCCATTTGTATGTCTTCTTTGGAGAAGTGTCTGTTCATGTCTTCTGCCCATTTTTTGACTTGGTTATTTGTTTTTTGGGTGTTGAGTTTGAGAAGTTCTTTATAGATGTTGGATACCAGCCCTTTATCTGTAGTATCATTTGCAAATATCTTCTCCCATTCTGTGGGTTGCCGCTTTGTTTTGTTGACTGTTTCTCTTGCTGTGCAGAAGCTTTTATCTTGATGAAGTCCCAAAAGTTCATTTTTGCTTTTGTTTCACTAGTCTTTGGAGATGTATCTTGAAAGAAGTTGCTGAGGCCGATGTCAAAGAGGTTACGGCCTATGTTCTCCTCTAGGATTTTGATGGATTCCTGTCTCACATTGAGGTCTTTCATCCATTTTGAGTTTATCTTTGTGTATGATGTTAGAGAATGGTAGAGTTTCATTCTTCTGTATATAGCTGTACAATTTTCCCAGCACCATTTATTGAAGAGACTGTCTTTCATTGCATATTTTTTCCTGCTTTGTCGAAGATTATTTGACCATAGATTTCAGGGTCCATATCTGGGCTCTCTATTCTGTTCCATTGGTCTATATGTCTGTTTTTGTGCCAGTACCATGCTGCCTTGGTGATCACTGCTTTGTAATATAGCTTGAAACCAGGCAACGTTATGCCCCCAGCTTTGTTTTTCTTTTTCAACATTTCCTTGGCGATTCAGGGTCTTTTCTGATTCCATACAAATTTTAGGATTGTTTGTTCCAGCACTTTGAAAAATGGCATTGAAATTTTGATTGGGATGGCATTGAAGGTATAGATTGCTCTGGGTAGCATAGACATTTTAACAATGTTTATTTATTCTTCCGATCCATGAGCATGGAATGTTTTTCCATCTTTTTGTGTCTTCTTCAATTTCTTTCATGAGTTTTCTGTAGTTCCTAGAGTACAGATCCTTTACCTCTTTGGTTAGGTTTATTCTGAGGTATCTTATGGTTTTTGGTGCTATTGTAAATGGAATTGTTTCTCTAATTTCTCTTTCTACAGTTGCATTGTTAGTGTATAAGAAAGCAACTGTAGAAAGTTGGTGAATTCTGGATTTTTCTATTTTTTTGAGTGAAGCTTGGATGGCTATGTATTTCCCACTTAGGATTGCCTTTGCAGTATCCATAGGTTTTGGACTGATGTGTTTTCATACTCATTGGTTTCCATGAATTGTTTAAGTTCTTCTTTGATTTCCTGGTTGACCCAAACATTCTTGAGCAGAGTAGTCTTTAGCTCCCAAGTGTTTAAATTTCTTCCAAATTCTTGTGATTGAGTTCCAGTTTTAAAGCATTATGGTCTGAGAATATGCAGGGAATAATCTCAATCTTTTGGTATCGGTTGAGACCTGATTTGTGACCCAGTATGCAGTCTATTCTGGAGAAAGTTCCATGTGCACTCGAGAAGAGTGAGTATTCTGTTGTGTTAGGGTGGAACGTTCTGTACATATCTATGAGGTCCATCTGGTCCAGTGTGTCATTCAAAGCTCTTGTTCCTTTGTTGATTTTATGCTTAGATGATCTGTCTATTGCTGAGAGCAGAGTATTGAGGTCTCCTACAATTAACGTATTGTTATCGATATGACTCTTTATTTTGGTAAACAGTTGGCTTATGTAGATGGCTACTCCCATGTTGGGGGTGTAGATATTTACAATTGTTAGATATTCTTGTTGAATAGACCCTTTAAGAATGATACAGTGTCCTTCTGTGTCTCTAATTACAGACTTTAGTTTAAAATCTAATTTGTCTGATATAAGAATTGCTATCCCAGCTTTCTTTTGAGGTCCATTGGCATGGAAGATGGATCTCCATCCCTTCACTTTCAGTCTGGATGTATCTTTAGGTTCAAGATGAGTCTTGTAGACAGCATATGGATGGGTCCTGTCTTTTTATCCAATTTGCAACCCTGTGCCGTTTTATGGGAGCATTTAGGCCATTCACATTGAGAGTGATTATTGAAAGATATGAATTTATTGTCATCATGTTGCCTGTGAAGACCTTGTTTTTATAGATTGTCCCTGTAAATTTCTGTTCTTATCATTCTTGGGGTCTTTCTCCTTTTTTAGAACCCCGCTTAATATTTCTTTCAGGGCCGGCTCAGTGGTCACATATTCTTTCAGTTTCTGCTGGTCTTGGAAGCCCTGCATCTCTCCATCCATTCTAAATGACAGCCTTGCCGGATAAAGTATTCTTGGCAGCATGTTCTTCTCGTTTAGTACCCTGAATGTGTCTTTCCAGCCCTTTCTGGCTTGCCAGGTCTCTGTGGATAGCTCTGATGTTATTCTGATGTTCCTCCCTCTGTACATAAGGAATTTCTTCCCCCTAACTGCTCTTAAGATGGTTTCCTTGGTTCTAAGGTTTACGAGTTTTGGCATGTTTTCCTTGATCTTGGGAGGGGTCCTCTCTGCCTCTAGGACACGAATGTTTGTTTCATTTCCCAGATTAGGGAAGTTCTCAGCTATGATTTGCTCAAATATATCTCCTAGTCCTCTCTCTCTCTCCACCCCCTCAGAGATCCCAATAATTCTGACATTGGAACGTTTCATGGTGTCACTTACTTCTCTGATTCTATTTTCATGGATTTTGAGTTGTTTTTCCCTGGCCTCCTCTTTTCCCTTGTCTATTAATTGGTCTTCTAGATCACTAATTCGTTCTTTTGCCTCTCTTACCCTAGCTGTCAGATTATCTAGATTAGATTGGATCTCATTGATAGCATTTTTAAGCTCTGCCAATTTAGCTTTCATTTCTGTCCTTACAGACTCTATGTTGCCATTAATTGATTTCTCCATTCTAGCTATTGTCTTCACAATTGTTACCCTGAATGCCATTTCTGAACATCTTGGTTATACCTGAATCCATTTGTATATCTGTGGCATAAGTCATAGTCTCTGAGTTTTTCCTATTTTGGGAGATCCTCCTCCTAGTCATTCTGTTGAGGGGTGGTTTAGGGAATGTATAGAATCCAAATTATTGACCACAACCCAAGCAAGATGCGCCTGTTTTATAGGGACCTTAGGGATGCTGGCCTCTTGTTTTCCCAGCCTGTCTTCTGGGGGAGGGGCCTGCCACGCTGTTACTCAGGCAACCCTGTTTGGGCAGAGTTGCCCTGCCCCTTGTGGTGGGAGATGGGCTCAGTGAAAACCGGTTTTTTGGGGCTTTTGTTCTCTGACGGCTTTCCCTGGAGGCTTTCTGCATCTCTTTCGAGAGTGAGAGCAGAAGAGATCATTCCCAACCCTCTGCCTCAGAGCAGAGAGATCGCCATCTGTTCTTCCGTGAGCTCTCCAGGCCACACTCTCTCCGTTTCTGTCTGTGCTGCTATAAACTGCAGCGTCCTGGGTTGTACACCTCTCAGCAGTGTTCCCAGTCCTCACCTCTGGGTCGGGGCACGTTTCTGCCCTTTGAGCTTCTAAAACCACCAGCCACCCCCAGTTCACACGTGTCACCTGCTGCTCTGGGTTACAGTACGGGGGGCTGCCCTAAAGTCCTTTCCCTGCCCCTGCGGGTCTGCAAGTCTGTGCCCTGTTCCCAGTGCAGGAGGCTATCGCTCCTTGGTGGTGTAGGATCCCCATGGCCAGGCTCCCTCCCGCTGCCATTTATCCTCTGATATCTGCCCACGGAATCACGGCTCCCCACTTCATACCTCAAAACCAACTGCCTGCGATATTCTGTTTGTAGAGATCCAGATCTACTTACATCTCAGGCTGATTTCATGGGTGTTCAGAGTGATCTGGTAGATATCCAGCTCCATTCCGGGGACCGGTTGGAATAGGGCCCCTACTCCTCTGCCATCTTTTCTAGGTTTCTGCTTAACTATTCTTATAGTTAACTAGCATTTACTCTGTTGATCAGGGCTTTGCGCTACCAGTCAGAATGGGTGGCTGTTTGTATGTGTGACTCAAAAGACTTGCCTGCACCAGAGTATTTCCACCACTGGTCAGAAAGCAGTCTCTGCAGTCCTCATGGGTATATCTATATTTCTGACTTACCTCCTGACCTCTGGAAGGCCCTTGTTAATTTGAGTCTGCTACCTGAAGAAGGAAGCCTTATAACCAGTTTTCTTTCTTTCTTTCTTTCTTTTTCTTTCTTCTTTCTTTCTTTCTTTCTTTCTTTCTTTCTTTCTTTCTTTCTTTCTTTCTTTTTCTTTCTTTTCTTTCTTTTCTTTCTTTCTCTTTCTTTCTTTCTTTCTTTCTTTCTTTCTTTCTTTCTTTCTTAATATTTTATTTATTTGAGAGAGAGAGGGAGAGGGAGAAGAAGAGAGAGAAGGAGAAGCAGACTCCCCACTGAGCAGGGACCCTGATGTGGGGTTCGATCCCATTACCTGAGCCTAAGGCAGCTGCTTAGCCCATTGAGCCACCCAGGTGCCCCCTATAACCAGTTTTCATACCCAATCAGCCATTAAAAATTTGTGAAGGGCAGAGTGATTCTCCAGAATGGTTGGAGATTGAGGATAGACAAGGGGAGGAGTGACAGAAGTCACATGGCTCGAGCTACTACTTGGAAGGCAGCATGATCTATGATGGATCAATCCTGATACCTGGGGTGAGAGTGACAGTGTCCCCAGATACGGGACACAGGGGAGGTTTGCAGGCACAGATGGAAGGAGGAGCGCTAAAGAAGGATAGGTTTGTGTACATAGGTGTGGCACATACAATGTAGAAGACAAGATTTTTGGCTTCCCAATTTTGTTTCAGGCTGGTTCCTATCCTATAACCCAGACAGATTCAGTGACCCTGTCTGACCTTAGAGGAATTTTGCAGACAGACTCCCTTGTGATCTTGCCTAAATGAAGTAGCTTGGATAACTATATGATAGCTAGAGGCAGGAATCTGTACAAAATATAAAGTTTGCTGCCTTGCTTTTCATTTGCTCTTAAGAATTTTCACAATCAATATAATCTATAGTTTTTTTCCCCAAAAGAACTCAGTAGATCACTTTACCCCCTTAATATTGATTTATTTAAAATTCTAGTTTTAGCAGAGAAAGCCTACTCCTTAGTCTTTCCAAATACAGCAAAAACAGTTTATTAAAAATGTAAGGGGTCCAAATTAAAGGAATATGAATTATTTAGTATTTTATTTATCATTGAAACATTTAGCAATCCTCTTTCTTTATTTTAATTTTTTTTCTTTTTTTTTGGAAGATTTTATTTATTTGACAGAGAGATAGACAGAAGAGCACAAGCAGAGGGAATGGCAGAGGGAGAGGGAGAAGCAGGCTCTGCACTGAGCAGGGAACCCGTTGCAGGGCTCGATCCCAGGACCCCGGGATCTTGACCTGAGCCGAATGCAGACGCTTAATCATCTGAACCACCCAGGCGCCTGGGTGGCTTTATTTATTTTAAAATAATTAAAAATTATTTTAATTTTTTAATAAAGATTTTATTTATTCATTTCAGAGAGAGAGAGAGAGCCTGAGTGCAAGCATGAGCAGGGAAGGGGCCAAGGGAGAAGCAGACTTCCCGCTGAGCAGAGAGCCCAACTCGACTCAGGACTCCATCCCAGTACCCTGGGATCAGGACCTGAGCCAAAGTCAGACTCCCAACTGACTGAGACACCCAGGCACCTGCAATCCTTTCTTTAAACAAAGAACCCATGAATCATTGAGATTAAGGTGTAATAGTTTATGTATACATTTCTGATACCTATTTTTTGGATTTTTTAAAAAGATTTTATTTATTTATTTTTAAAGAGAGAGAGAGAGAGTGTGAGTGGGGTGGAGAGGCAGAAACAAAGGGAGAGAGAGAATCTCAAGCAGACTCCCGCTGAGCATGGAGCCGGATGCGGGACTTGATCTCACCACCCTGAGATCATGACCTGAGCCTAAATCAAGAGTCAGATGCCCAACTGACTGCACCACCCAGGTGCCCCTCACTTTTTGGACTTTTAAAGTTATGGTAGTTCTATTCATTTTTCCCCTCACCTTATACATTTGGGGAAATCTGGTACTGATTTTCCTATATAGTAAAAATATTATTTCTCAACTTATGTCTGAAAATTTAAAAACTGATCAGTATAAAATAAAATAAAAGTACTTTGAATTATTGACTACTCAGATAACTACTCTAACTACTCCGAATTATTCACTATTAATATTTTGTTTTACTTCCTTTTAGTGTTTTTTCTATTCAGATATATTAGCAAATATATAAATATACAGAGTACCATACTTGTGTTGGTACAGGTGTATATGTGTATATGTTTATACCTAAACCAAATTTATAGTATGCTGGATAAATAGTTTTAAATGATGCTTTGTTACCTAACAATTTGTCATTGATTATTCTTCAAAAACATGAATTTTAAAGTATCCAGAGGATTTTATTTTACTATCTCATGTTGGACATTTCATTTGTTTCCAATTATTTATTATTAAAAATAACAGACTACACTGAATATTTTTATATATGAATTTTCTACTTACTTTTGGGGGAATCACTGGATCAAGGGTCACAAATGACTTTTTGAATGATGTTTGGTGCATATTTTCAAATTGTCCTCTGGAAGAGATGTGTGAGTTACTCCCTTCTTCATATATATACAAAGGTACCATGTCATTGTATTCTCATTGACCCAGGAATATAAGGCTAACAACGACTTTGCTAATTTGCTGGACAAAACTGTCTCTGATTGTTTTGCTTTAAATTTTTATCATTTTATCTCTGATTGCTACATTGGTAGCTTTATAAGAAATATTTTTCCTTTCCCTTTTTTAGCCTTGAAAAATAACAATCATAGTTGTTTCATGGGAAAATTGGGAAACACAAATATGTGTGAAAGTGATATATGAATATTAGGAAGCATTATTGTTGTGAAGCCATCATGGCAAGAATGAGACATCTTTATTCAGTGACAGCCAGCTACAAATATTTTTTAAAAGATTTTATTTATTTATTTGAGAGAGAGAGAATGAGAGATAGAGAGCACGAGAGGGAAGAGGGTCAGAGGGAGAAGCAGACTCCCTGCCGAGCAGGGAGCCCGATGTGGGGCTCAATCCTGGGACTCCAGGATCATGACCTGAGCCGAAGGCAGTTGCTTAACCAACTGAGCCACCCAGGCGCCCAGGAAGCTACAAATAGTAGCATTCCTGATGCTTGTCCTCATCTGAAATAGTGGCCCTTGGTGCCCAAGTTGCGTTTATTCAGTTCTCTTCTGATCTCAACCCCAGCTGGGGTAGATGGGTCATGAAAGTTCAGACTCTTCTCTCCCTGCCAGACCCTTGCTATAAGCACTTGCAGCTGTCTCTCTGCATTCTGCCCCTGAGCCTTCTCCAACATAGGAGTCTCCTAGCCGGCTGGCATTGGGCAGCCCAAAGGTGCATGCATGAGGGAGGGATTCACATCAGGGGGAACCCTGAACCAAAGGGAGATGGGAGTGTTCCACTTGCCCATCTTTTGAGTGATCAGTTCTGGGAGGCATTCCATTTATGCTTCTCAGGATTTCTGGCAGAATCCCACTCTTGCTGCCAATAGCAGAGACCTTAATAATGCAACATGTAATGGCCTTCCTCCTTTGGTGTTCTGACTTTCTTTCCTCCCTGACTTCTGTTTCTTAGGATCAGCTTCAAAATAAACCAACTCTAATCAAGTCCTTAGTCTAGACTTTCCTCTAGAGAAACCCTAAACTAAGGCACCATCCTTTCCCTTCTCCTCCAGTAGTGCTGAGCTCTTCTCCTTCCCCTGTAGAACATTCACTTAACTAACTCAGCCATTACATACTGAGTGCTGACCAGGTGCCAGGCAGCATTGTTGCGGGAGACAGGGATACAGACTCAAATTCTGGCCATCGGGGAGCTACAGGCTAATGCAGCAAGCAGAAAATGAGAACAATAAATAGGTAAACTGAAGTTCATAAGTACCAAGGAGCAAAAAGTAAGGGAGATAGGAAATGTCTGGGGTTGTAATTTCACACAGTATGGACAGGGGAGACCTTACTGAGACGGTTGCATTTGAATAAAGATCTGAAGATGGTAAAGGAGTGAGCCATGTCACTATCTATAGGAAAAATACTCCATCTGAGAAGAAAGCAAATACATGGGCCCTAAGATGGCAGCATTTCTGGAGCATGTAGAAGTATGGGGAAGGCCAGTGTGGCTCAGCAAGGTGACAGAGGAGAAGAATGGTTAGGGAGCTAACCAGATGTTAGATCACATAGGAACTTGAAGGTCTTTGCTGTTTACTTTGCATTTGGTGGGAAATTCCTGGAGAGTTTTGAGCATAAGGATCTCATGGTCAAAAAAAAAATATTCTGTCCACTGTACTGAATGTAGTCTTTGGGATGATGAGGGCAGAAGCAGAGACCAGGTAGGAGGTTATGGCAGAAATCCAGGAGAAAGATGACTGTGGCTTGGACTTGAGTCTTAGCATGGAGGTGATGAGAAGTGTTTGATTCTGGATATATTCCCAGGCTGGATTTGATAGAATTTGCTGATGGATGGATAGGATCTGGGGAGTGACAGAGGTAAGGAATCATGGGCTGGAAGAATTGTGTTTGCCATTTACTGGGTTGGCAAAGTGAGTGAGAGAAGGGAAGGTTCGAGGAGGTCTATCAGGAGCCAAACTTTCCACATATTAAATATTAATATTAAATAAACCACATATTAAATAAACCTATTTATTACTCCCCATGGGAAATGTCAAGGAAAGTAGGTAGTTGTATATATGAGCCTGGATTTAAGAAAGGTCAGAGCTGGAGGTATAAATTAGGGAGTTACTAGTATATAGATGACATTTTGAAACTTCTTGGATGAGATTTCCAAGGGAGTATGTGTGGATAGAAAAGAGAAGAGATCCAAATATGGTATATTAGTCTGCCAGGGCTGCCATAACAAAATACCACAGACTGGGTGGCTTCAGCAGATTTTTATTTTTCATAGCTGTGGAGGCTGGAGGTTCAAGGTCAAGGTGCCCATGGTAGTGGTTTCTCCTGAGGCTTCTGCCTTTGGTGTGCAGATGGCACCTTTTCTCTGTGTGCTCACGTGGCCTTTTCTCAGCGTGTTTGCGTCTCTGGTGTCTCCTTCCTTATGGACTCATTTACCTTAATTACCTCTTAAAAGACCCTAACCTCCCCTAAGCATCCACATTCTAAGGTATTGGGAGTTATGGCTTCTACCAACACACAAATTTTAGGGGGATACAGTTCAGCCCCACAGGTAGCTATCAGGGACATTCTGAAGTTAGGATGATGGAAAGATAAGAAGGGATAGTCAAACAATACTGAGATGGTGAGGAGAGAGTGGTAAGAGAAGAAACTAAAAGATACCATACAAAATAAAGAGAGTAGGAAGAGATAGAGGAGAAAGTGATCAGTTGTGTAGAAAGACTGTCGATAGGCCAGGTACCATGAGGACTGAGGATGAATATTGAATTTAGAAATGTGGAGATCATTGGTTAACATTTGTATGATTAGTAGTGGTAGAGTGATGAGGTTGGGCACCTGACTATAGTGGGTTCAAGAAGAATTAAAGAAAGGGAAATCAGAGGGAGGGAATAAAGATAACTCTTTGAAGAAGTTTTTAAAAATATCATGTGGGGGCCTGGGTGGCTCAGTCGTTAAGAGTCTGCCTTTAGCTCAGGTCATGGTCCCAGGGTCCTGGGATCGAGCCCCACATCGGGCTCCCTGCTCAGCAGGAAGCCTGCTTCTCCCTCTCCCACTCCCCCTGCTTGTGTTCCCTCTCTTGCTGTCTCTCTCTCTGTCAAATAAATAAATAAAATCTTTTAAAAAATATCATGTTGTGGTCTTAACCTCAAGCCTTATGAATGGAGATGAGCATAATATTGATGGATTCATTGATGTATTGGAATTTGGAGTCAACCTCACAAAATTAGCTAATATTTAGACTTCCCATCTAAGATGATGTGGTAGGCAGAATAATGTCCTCCCCCAAATGTTCATGTCCTAATCCCCAAAACCTGTGACTGAGTTACCTTTCATGGTAAAAAGGACTGCAGATGTGATGACATTAAGGATCATGAAATGAGACTATCCTGGTTTATTAGGGCATTTATATTTAAATGTAATCACAAGTGTGCCGTGACAGAGTCAGAGAGAGATTTGAAGATCGTACCTTGTTGGTTGGAAGTTGGAGGAGGGGGCTATGAACCAAAGAAGCTGACACCTCTTAGAAGCTGAAAAAGACAAGGAAATGATTCTCCCCTAGAGCTTCCAGAAGGAGCACAGCCTGGCTGACACCTTGATTTTAGCACTGTAAGACCTAATTTTAGACTTCTGACCTTTAAAAATGTAACATAATGAATTTGTGTTGTTTTGTGGCCATTTGTTACAGTAGCTATAGGAAACTAATGAAGATGGCATAAGGGGGAAACCATTGCGGACCTTGCAGTACAGAGTATTAGTGTTGACCTTAGATCCAGTCAAGAGGATCCCTAACCTAGGTCCCATTCTTTAAAGGGCACAGTCTGGAAGACCTCCTACTGTAGGATGAAGGGTCCATGGAATGAAGGGAATGTTGCCCATCTGAGCCCATGCTCTGCCTTTTTTGGACCACAGCCTCCTAGAATTCCTGCTCAAACAGCACTGAACCTGTTTTCAGTGTCTCTATGGATGCTCAGATTAGATTCTCCAGGGCGCTGGCTCTGAAGAGTTTAGCATTTAACATGTATAGAAAGGAATGGCTTTGAGATGGACATCCAGGGAAGCTCAGGGAAGCTCATCAAGCAAGATTGGGCAGAAGAAGTTGAGCTGTGTCACAGGTCCTGTGAATGGCATGGGAGCTCCGGAGCTAGAATGACCTTTCTCAGTTTGTGCATGCTGGCCCAGGGTGGGCAGGCCTCACATGCATCAGTCACTGAATGTGGGTTGCTCCTAGAATGAGCATGACCTTGGTGATGAGGCTTTCTGCAGTTGAAGCAACCCTAAAGGGGCTAATAAACTAAAAACTGTCTATCTGCCTATTTTACTCCCCCAAAATGGGGCAACAAGTCTTTCATTGAGGGGAAATCGTGGTGTCACAACACAGGGCTCACTTTGGCAGACCCCTTCCTAGGGACTCTCATCTTAAGAGGAGACAACTACACTGGCGCATATACATCTGTTCCCAAATATGTTCAATGGAAGGCTGATTGTAGGGTGTGGGGCATGGAGGGTGAGCTTATATTTGTGAACTGGGATTTCTACAGGTGTGTTCATGAAGGCCTTTGAGGTGTGGATGGAGCTTGGGTAGGAAGAAAATTGAAGCAGGCCTGAGGCTGGAGGCTGGGGGCTGGCTCTCCCTACACTGTGTATTCTGTCCCAGGACCCCAAATGGTCAGGGAATTCTAAATTTGAACCTGATTTCTCAGGTTGTTATGCGGAAGTATTTCTTAAGGTAGAAGAGTAGAACTATTGGATTTCACAGCTTAGTTTAAATCTTTTTATATCTTTAGACAGATGGACTATAATCCTCTATTTATACTCTTGCCCTGGGCCCTGCAAATGTGGTAGGGGGTTTAGCTGATCACCTACCCCTATTGGATCACTTCCAGATAAATTCTGCCTTAGAAATTTGCCTGACACAAGGGGCAATTTAGCACACTGCATGAAGTATAATTTTTTTCCAACTGAAGTCTTGAAATTTAAATTTTTCATATTATACTTCGGTCTACCTTGTTTAGTAAAAGAAAATGGGGTATACAGAATTTCTACTTAGGAATTATGGTCAGATTCATTTCTACCCATCCCCAGTCAGTCATATGGTCCCCATTGCCTTTGTTCTTAGATCTATAAACATTGGAGTAGCTGTTTTTACTGGATTGTTTTCCAGTACTCTGTGGGCCAGTGGGAGCCAGGCTGGGAAGCAATCACAATTTCATGGCAAGGACACTTCCCAGCTGCTAAGCTCCTTTAGGGCAATAAAGGACCAGCCCTCTCCTAGATGGAGAGACCTTTCTGGAGACATCTGTCTCTTGATAGAAACAGACCATTTTCCCTTCTCAGCTGGGAGGTAGATTATTCCACTTTACAGTCTCATACAAACTAGAACATTTGCACTTGCTCTTTTTGTTTCTAGTAGACATTTATTGCTCTTGCCTCTCCTGGAACACTTCCCCCTTAGGTTATGAATGAATATTCCTCCTACTCATTCCATGGATCTGGTGTAGCTGTTGTTAAACAATAAAATTCAAACAGTTCAGATTGACCATGAAAAGGTTACATTCCTGGGATAGGCTGACACTGTAATTAAGACTTGGTTTGCTGTCATGGGGGGCAAATGACTCCAATCCCCCCTCCCTTTTTAACACTGTCAATCACATTGTCCAGCTCCCCTTCCTCCACTTGCTAAGGGGGGGAAGGGAGCGTGTATAACCTGAGCCCACTTGGATAGTCTTTGCCAGGTTTTTGACTCTGAGCAGGGTAACAACTTAAGCTAAAGGTGGTTAAAACTGACTTGTTTAGAGGAAGCATCCAAAAGAGACATATTAGTGTTACTAAGTTCTTGAAGGGTACCCTTCTCCTATCATTATTTAAGCTTGCTGTGTTATCTTTTTTTTTTTTTTCATTCTGTGACTTACCCAGAGTCTTTCCAATACGTTTTTTTGTTTACCTCAGGTGGCCATAGTTGCTAGCATGGCAAGAGCCCTAAGTGTCACTTACATTTGAAATACCTTCCCCCAACCCCACCCTACTTTCAGGTTCACTCCCTATATCTAGCTTACTTTACTCTCCTGACTTTACTCTTCTGAATTTTTCTTTGCTGATTGCCTGAACCGCAAATCGGAAATTGCTCTACTTTACCTTAGTGAACTTTACTGTCAGAACTATAGTTGGATTTTTCTCTGCTAATATCTCTTTTAGCTCAAGGTAATGATTAAATCTTGGAAATTAGAACTCACAGTGCTCAATGCTCATATAGATAGCTATCTTTAACCTTTAAAAAGTCCATAAATTGGACAAAAAGCTAAAGCAAAATTAATGTTAAATTATTCTGTCTCAAGGTGGTGAGTATAACAGAAATTGATTGTCATAATAATTCTCCCTAATATTGTTACAGTCTCAGTGGGATAGAACAGCAAGTGCTTATTTAGCTTCTGAGTCAGTAGGTTCAGCCGATCAGTCCTGGACTGGACTAATCTCATGAGTTTACTCTCAGCTATAGGTTGGGTAGGTGGCTTTGCTGACTTGCTAGGCTCTCTTACAAGTGTGGGTGGCTTTTAGGATGGCCTTAACTAAGATAACTGGGGTAACTCAGCTCTGGTCTTTGTGTCTCTCTTCCTTCTGGCACAGATGGCTAGCCTGGGAATGTCCTACTTATGGCAGTGGCAGAGAGTCTGAACAAGTAAATTCAATCATGTTTTTGGCTCAGGTCATGATCTCAGGGTTGCGAGATCGAGCCCAACATCAGGCTCTGTGCTCAGCACAGAGTCTGCTTGAGATTCTCTCTCTCCTTCTCCCTCTGCCCATCCCTCCTGCTCATGTGCGCATTCTGTCTCTCTCTCAATAAGTAAATAAATAAATAAAATCCTGGGAAAAAAATAAATTCAATCATGCAAGCAACTTTCATGCCTTTGCTTCTGTCACACTTGTCATAATCTCACTGGCCTTAGGCAAGTCAAATGACCTAGCACAGATTGAGAAAGCACTTATTGGCATAGGGAGGAGTGACAAGCTGGGGCCATTATTACCTTTGATCTACCACTGGGGTAAATTTTTTTTTTTGCTTTTCTGCATTTTATGATTTTTCTACAATAAACACCTATAGCTTGTTTAATAAAGGAAAATTTCCAGACTAGAACAGATTAAAAATCATTAGAAACTTAGAAATCACTTCATATAATAAATACATTTGGCTATACCATTGGCTAAAGTATGTAATACTTTATAAAAAGTTACTAATGCAGTTAACCTGCTTGAGACTCAAGTTATTCTCATACTGGGTAAGGACATCTTTCCCTTTTTCTATTCACTGTGACTGGAGCTGATAATTGAATGCTGAAATTTATTTCTCTTGTAGACTGGAATGTGCAAGTAGTGCTCTGGCTGGGATTAAGTGCCAAGCACCAAACCCAATGAACTGTGTATTTCTGTGAGCTATTTACAGTGAGTTTGGAATTTCATAAAACTAGAATACAATGCACCAGAGTCTACTCATTTATCTTCTTTTTACATGAACTTTTTAGCGACCAAGGGATCTTCGTGCTTTTAGAGGGATATGAAGCATGTAACTCTGGTTCGGTTGAAGAAGTTTGTCATTTTTGCACTGTATCTTGTAGCCAAAATGTTCAGATTCTGACCACGGAACAGACTTTAGCATGATTATGGTCCAATTGTCAAGCTTGAAAGAAATGCCACCTCATTAGAGAGGTCTTTCTAGACTACCCGATGAAATAGCTACTCTCCACTGTTATTCCCTAGCTCACTCTCTTCTTAGTTTCTTTCACACAGCTACCATTGTTCCTAGTTATTTAATTAATTGACTGTTTGCACGCTTATTTATTTTCCTCTCTGCTTCACCCAATGTAAGCTCCTTAACAGCAGGGACCATACCTGTCTTGTTCATAGTGGCGCTCCTAATGTCTGGCACAATGCCTGGAATGACATGTGTGTTAGATGAAGGAAGAACCATCATAATTTAAAATTTTCGTTTAAAAATCATAAGTGCTAATTACCCAACTCCTCATTTTTTTCGATCTTTTGGTTATAAGATAAAAGGAACAAGCAACACTGTTTTTTCTTTCCTGCTAGAGGTAGACAATTTGTTGCATTTCTGTGAGAGGAGGTAGACAGTTTTGTTGCATTTCTGCGAGAGGCCCTGTACAAAAGTGTCTTCAATATACACCTGGTTAATTAGAATGAACATCAACTTTTTGGTAGTGATGGGGGTTATAGGGTCAGAATCCCAAGTATAGATGAGTCTAAAACATTCACAGTAGAACCACTGTCTGGGACGCATGGTCATTGATGTTCAGGCCCAGTAAACTTTCCTGATTCTGAGGAAAATCTGTAACTTGAAATCTACTCAATAAAATATTGCTTCATTGTATGGGCTAACTGTTGAAGAGGAGTTTGTTGGGGGAGGCGGTATTTGCATCATCAAGATTAGGTGAAGACAGATAAAAAGGTCACAAGAAAACAATAGAAAAATCCAGTCATCCTTTTTCTCAAAGGAAAAAAAAAAAACACATAAAAAATACCTTGCCATTTTTCACAGCTAATTTATTTAGATCCTAGTGTCTCTTATTTAGGAAGGCAGATAAGTGTCAAGAAGCAGTTTTTTCTTAGTCTTAATTTTATGGGGATTGCTGAAATTTTCTGGTTAAATAATACCAGTGCCCAAATAATACCAAGTTGTTTGGTGAGGACTCAAAGACACCCCACAAAAGGGTTGGGAAGAAACCTGCCCAACAGTGTTGGCATATTGAAACTGTTGTTCTGCCCATTTTTTTCCTTGAATTTCCACTTTTTGAACAAATTTGTCTCTTTTTATTCTAATTTTTATTTCTGTCCAGAACTCATGAACTGAATACATTGACTTCCCTCCAGAAACACTTCCATTTTCTCTGCCTATCAGAACCTCCTGAGCCCATGAAGGCCTGCTTTAGTTTTCTAGGGCTGCCAAAAAAAGGGGGGGGGTTGGGGGCACCACAAGCTGTGTGGCTTAAACAGAGAAATTACTTTCTCACAGTTCTGGAGACTAGATGTTTGATCATGGTTGTCTGCAAGTTTGGCTTTCAGGGCTATGAGGGAAGGTTCTGTTCCATGAGGGGTGTGCAATTCAACCCATAGCAACCTGTCTCCAGCAGAGTCTGTTCCTCTTGGTATTGTGTAATCAAATCCTAAACAAGCCTTGTGATAGAATAAGGTCCATGTCTCCATCAGCATGAGGGGTTTTCCTAAGCTCGTGGGTCTGGGCTGAGACTCTAAGACTCACATGTCCATAGAGATGGGATCTCTCAAATTCCTGTTGAATTTCCCAAATCTGCATATTTGGTCTTTTCCATTGGCTTCTGAATGTATGTTCCAGCTTCCCTGTACCTTATTCTGCATGGTGGTGACTGGATAGTCTGCTTAGCTCTTAACAAACTTCTCTCCTTGTGATAGAAGCTCTCACCTTAGGTTAAGCACCAGAATCATAGAACTACTTCAGACAAGTGAAAAAGATGTATTTTTATTAAATTTTAATACACTTCTCTCATTAAATACCAATGTCTCTACTCTCAGGTCTCACACCAAGAAGAGTGACCAGCCCTACCGCTGACGTGGTAACAAATGGCACCACCTTCCAAAAACTGCTGTTTGTACAACAATGTTGCTGCTCAGATGCTAATTAAATGCTAACAACTAATGGGGTCTTACTTCATCAACTCTCTGTGCAATAATAAAATAATAATAATGGTAATACCATTTATTCAGTATTCACTAAATGTCAGTCATAACTCTAAGGTGGACACCACTTCTGTCCCTGTTTTTCAGATAAGAAAACTAAGCCTTAAGATGTCTGGGTGGATCATTTACTAGTTATACAACTAGTAAATGGTTGCCATAGTATTTGAATTTGGGTGCCTAGAACTTAAGCACACTTTGCTGTACTGTTAACTATTCTCCCCTACCTTGCATCTACTACCAAGTGGTCTCTCCTAACTCAGGTAGGCTAGTTTTTGGCATCTTTCCTGATCTTGCCAGACCATTTGGGATCCCAGCATGTCTTGAGGGAAATGCCTCCACGATAGGACACAGCTACCAGCTCCTAACCTTCAGCTTCTACTTATTCTCTTTTATGTTCTTGAATCTGTTTTGCTACATCTTGTCCTACCTGCCTGTGCTTTCCACATTAAAGGCCATCTTCCAAGACACCTACAGAATTTGTCAAGGGGACTAAAATTTTCATTTGCAAAATAATCAACGAGTATTTTGTGCCATAATCTAAAATGCTTCCAATAGTCAACTGTTAGGAAAATCTGCCTCTGAATGCAGGCATGGTATAAGCCACAGACATTTGCCCAGTTTCAATATTGATTGTAGAAAAGTCTTTTTAACTTTACACCTCATAATATGCTATTGCAGGAAAATGCTTCTTAGCAGTTTTCATAGAATCTTGTCTTTTACACAACAGTAAAAGCCCATTCTCCATTTCTGTGCAGCTATTTAACAAATTAAAATTCTCTTCTCAAGTTTGAGAGGACAAAAGAGTAGTTAAGGATATTTGATTTGAGATAATCACTTACACTATGGGTGAAAGCCAAAGTTGTTCCTTATAATGCAATAACCACTGAATTTTAAATAAGTAACAGAGATGAGTCTCATTCTATGCATAGATAAATAGTTGTATGAAAATAAAAAATTTTAAATGGAATTACATTTTAAATATATAATACCCATGAATTACTTATAGGATTTTTTATAGTAGAATGTTTGTTTTCTATAAATAATTGCTCAGTTACTTAATTATGATAGTGAATTTGCTTTTAAAAAGAATGTATGTAGTTTACACACAAAGTACATATAAAGTACACATATTTATAACAGTTTCAGAAAGAAAAGAAATAACGCATGTTTGTAAAGGACGTTGATATTTCTAAAATTGTAAATATAATGTTTGATATTTGAAAAATAAATGTATTAAATTATAGGAAATACTATATCATTCTGGCTTAAGGTGGGCAAAAGTTAGCAACCATAAAAGAAGAAAGCAGAAAACAAGAGTTTTTTAGTTTTAGTTAAGGACCAATTTATACTTTTAGTATAGCATTTCTGTTTGTTCAACTTGCTTTTTTTTTTTTTTAAGATTTTACTTATTTATTTGAGAGAGAGAGAATGCACAAGCAGTGGGAGGGGAAGAGGGAGAGAGAGAATCTTCAAGTAGACTCCTTGCTGAATGCAGAGCCCAACGTGGGGCACGATCCCAGGACCCTGAGATCATGACCTGAGCTGAAGTTGGAGGCTTCACTGACTGAGCCACCCAGGCGCCCCATTGTTCAACTTGTTTCTTGGGAAGTTTTACCTAAAGTCTTTTGTCTTCTGTCACATGCTGTCCTATATTCCATAGGTGTTACCGTTGAAGTAATTTCAAACCCTTTCCTTAGTGAGCTAAAAGTTGTGTCATCCTCACCTTTAAAATGGACTCAAACCAGTTTTCTCTTATGAACTAAAACTAAAACTTTGAATACTATATCCTGCTAGTAGGGTTCTCACTGGTTAAATCAATGAAAAGATGATGAATAAACATATTCTGGTTACCATAATAAATCTCTCTTTTTAAATTATTATATGGAGTCTGATTATAAAAGTCAAATCAAATAAAAAATTTAAAATTTCTACATCTGGAAAACACAAAGCAAATACACACTTTTATTGTTTTTAACTGGCTAGAGGTTACACATGATATTACTTTTATTATAATGGGGAGGTGCATTCATTTTAATCCATACCTACTATAATGGAATGGTGGTCCTGCAAAAGATATGTCTATATCCTAATATCCAGAACCTGTGACTATGACCTTATTTGGAAAAAGGGGGCTTTGCAGCTATAATTAAGTTAAAGGTCTTTAGGTAAGACCTTTCTGAAATATCTGGGTGAGGCTAAATGCAATGACAAGTATCCTTGTAGCAGAGGAAAAGACAGAAAGACACAGAGAAGGACATATGAAGACAGAAGTAGAGATGGGAGTGATGCAGGCCACAAGTCAAGCACCATTTGCATCCACTAGAAGCTGGAGGAGACAAGGAAGAATTCTCTCCTGGGGAGTTCTGAGAGAGTCCAGCCCTACTGACATCTTGATTTTGGACTTCTGGTCTCCAGAAATGTGAGAGAATAAATTTCTGTTGTTTTAAGCCATCATGTGTGCGGTAATTTACTATGACAACCTCAGGAAACTAATACATACATCATACAGGCAGGGAACAATATACTAAAGAAAACAAATGACCCATTGTTGTTGGTTCTTCATGCTGGGCAAGAAGGAAGAAAACAAGCCATCAGGAATGTTCATCTTGTGCTCTCCACTGAAAGAAGAGCTTTGATAAATCAGTCTTTCACCTACTTCTACTAACAAGATGTAAAATCTTTAGTTATTAATTTTTTTTAGAGAGAGAGAACATGTGCCCCCTTGTGAGGGGGGAGGGGTAAAGAGAATTTACCCCTTTTTACCTCTCTCTCTTAAGAGAGAATCTTAAGCAGGCTCCACACTCAGTGGGGAGCCTGATGTGGTGCTTGATCTCATGACCCTTAGATCATGACCTGAGCTGAAATCAAGAGTCAGATGCTTAACTGACTGAGCCACTCAGGGACCTCTTTAGTTATTCATTTTTTATTGATGTATAGTACATACCTTATAAAGTATGCAAATCTCAAGTGATTGGTTCTTTTACATGTATGTTTATGTGTTAATATGTTTTGAGTTTCTACACACACACACACACACACACACACACACACACACACACACGCAAACACACACACACAAACCCGCCTATCTACAATTCCCTCCTGAAACAAGTATTCTGACTGATTACTTTGAGGAGTTATTACATTTTATAGAAAGGTTTTATTATAAAAAGTTTTATAAAAAACACACAGTCATTTTTGTGTGTGTCATTTTGCTCATGATTATGTTCTTAAAAATCATTCATGTTAATTGTATTAAGCAATGGTCCCTTTTCTTTTTAACTCCTAGGCAAGTGAATAGCCCACAAGATATTGATTTATTCTACTGTTAACGGACCTTTGGGTTGTTATTTTTGGTGATTGTGACGAAAGTTGTTAAGAATTCTTGTCTTGTTTTTAGTGGACGTATTCATTCATTTCTCTTGGGTATATATGTAAGAGTGGAATTATTGGTCATAGTAGTCATATATTTAGTTTTAATAGTTACTATCAAGTACTATTCCAAAGTTATTGTATCAATTTACACCCCCACCAACAATGTATGAGAGTTTCACTTGCTCTACATCGTTGCCAATGCTTAGAATTGTTAGTCTTTTCAGTTTTAACCATTTAGGTAGGTGGTAAGTGATACCTTATTCTGGGTTTTAATTTGCACTTCCCTATTGAGTAATGATGTTGAGCATCTTTTCATGTGCTTATGGGCTATTTTGATAGCCTCTTTCATAAAATGCCTTTTTAAGTCTTTTGCTCATTAATTTCTTTTTCTTTTTTTAATTGAAAATACTTTTCTATTTTTACTTGGGCAAATCAAGAGCAGAAATAGTTACTCCTTTGTGGTCAAAATTTAATTTTTCTGTGCGTTGACTTATTCTCAGCTTTAAACCTTGATACATTTTGTGTTCATCTTTATAGACATTGTAGATTTGACTCTGGTTCTGTTTTTCTATCTTAATTCTAGTGCCCCAAATAATTTTTGAATATAAAGCTATTGTTACATTGTCTGCTCTCAGAATGCATAATCTTTTGGTACACATATATAAATTAGATATCCCTATAGATTGATTATTTATTAAATATCAATTAACATTAATACAATTACTATATGAGTAATATTATAGTAGTATCAATACTAATATATTAATATATAATATTAATATGTATAGTAATAATATTCATAATAGTGACCAATGAGAGAATAAGTGATTTATATGAAGTTGGACACCCAGGATTAGTGTTACAGCTCCCCAACTACTCAGATTCAAATTTTTTCATCCAGCTGTATTTTGTGATATTTATAGAGACTGTTCCATATTTTTCTTTCAAGTTGTTCTTGATTTATTTTCTTAACACATCATAAATGCTATTTCAGAATAAAACCATTGTAAGTAATAAGAGAATAAACTGTTCTTTGGTTGTTAGAATATCATGGTGTGTATTTATGCCCTGGGCCTAGAGACCTATCTACTATGTAAAATAATGTGTTCAGAACATTTAGTGTTATAAATTATGAAAAATAAATTCCCAGGGAATAAATGATTTGCTTTTAATATTAAAATACTTTATCTTTCTAATTAAAAAGGTTGATTCTAAAAACCTAAAGCGAAGATTTGCTTAGCTTCTGGGTTTTTTGGGTTTTTTGTTGTTTTAGTGGGGAGAAAAAGAGAAATTGCCTAATGTTGGCTTTAAGCATATGGCCTTATCTTAGGAGCAGTCATAAGGTTTTAATAGAAAGTATAGAACATTAAAAATAGGATTTTAGGTGCTACTTCCTTGGGCTTGGTTAGAGGACGGAACAATTTCACAGTGGTTTTATGAGCACTCCTGATGTGTAATATTTATTTTTATTTGCTCTTCATTTATATTTAGTGCATGTTGTAAAGCTGCATAAGGCTATCAAGTAACTTTAGAAGTTATAATGGGAGACAGCCCTTAATGAGGATTTTTTAAAAAGATTCACTTTGAAGTGTATTAAAGACATATTCAGCTGAATAAAGCAACCTCTATGCATCATAGATTTAATTCATACACACAAAACCTTTCCATGTACTTGCAGAAATAACACAAAGATCAATAACATGAAAGGATGGAGGAATGAAAATACATGGTGGATGAGGCTCCTTTCATATGAGACAGGAGAAGGAATATTTAAAGCTTAGCATCAGATTAATATGGTCTGTTTTACATTTTGCCTGCTACATTACCAGCGAGTTGCATCTGTTTCCAGAATTTTAATCAAAGCCACTGAAGGAGAAAGTGGGCATTCAGAAAGATGAACCTGGTGGAGGACTCAGGACCTTCCTTCAGCAGAACAGTATACTCTCAATGGCCTGTTATCCCCTTATTGTATAAGGACCTCATCTTTGAGTTTTGTTGGACAACTACATACATAGCCTGGGAAGTTATGATAAATAATGATAATATCATAATACCAAGAAAATTGCCCCAATTTTTGCCTTTAAAAATGTTAGAATATAAAACAACAGAATAACTGGTTCTCGATATGTTTGGCATTTTAAGAATACATAGTGGAAATCACTCTAGGCATTCAAAAATTACATACTGATCTCATGACTATTTGCACATGAAACATGAAAACAGGATGATCTTAAATGCAGTAGTTGTTGCCACTGATATTATGGGCTGAGGACAGTTGGTCTGGCTGACTATGCTCTCCCTTCCTCACAACTCGATGTGTCCTTTCCAGAGCTTTGCAGGAGATACAAGGAGTATTAAGAGCTATGAGAGGATAAAGCACGATCTTTCCTTGGTCAAGGCTAAACAGCAGGGCAGACTCAAATGCCCACAGGGACTAGGCAGGCTGAGTTTAACAACTCAAACGGAGTGACAGAAAACAAACAACAGACCTCAGAGTTAAGAAGTACTTGTGACTATGGAAAACCAGAGAGTGCATGATTGGTTAAAGGGGCAACTATTACCTAACCCCAGTCAATTGCATGAAGGTCTGCTGTCGCATTTTGATCATTGTCCCTATAGACAAAATTAGGAATGAATTCATGAAACCCTGGGGGAGGGTTGTACTTGTTAAAAATGTTATTGCTTAATCGATCACTCATATGGGTAAAAGAGCCACAGTTTTCAGTGCAGTAAACCTACTGTCAAACTTGAGATCATAAAGCCAAGGTTTTTCATCAATGTCACAGCCTCGGTTTGAATGTATTCCTTTGGAAAACACTAATCGGAGGAGTACCTGCAATGAGTCATGTAACTGGAAGAGTTATAAAGAAGGATGATATGCATTATGCATCTTCATAGTCTAGCAGAGGCACTGGTTGATACAATTTAAATGCCGTCAGAAAATAAAGGTTATGTAATATAACATGTTTCATACAATGATACATTATTTTATACTTTGAACAAACTATTTCAGTATTTCTCTTGACTTCTAACTATGTAACAGTTTGAAACAACAGAGTATTTTCTCTTAATTTTAACCCCTGAATTTCTAATTTCTTATGTACTGTCAATGTGAAATTACAATACTGACTCCATTTATGCACAGTGCTGGAGTGCTTACATATTGAAAAGCATTTAGATTAGAAGGAGATTGCATTGGCACTTTCATGGGAAGTATTAGAAGCAGTTTTTATCGGGTAAGACAAAAAAATTTCAGGGGCTAAAATTTACTCATTCTTCATATTTTTTTCAGTCATTGCCTTTGCCTGACTCTGAAATGAGTAGCAAAAAACATCTCTTACTTCTGGTCTCTTTTTGTTTGTTTGTTTAAGATTTCTTTATTTGAGAGAGAGAGAGAGAGAGAGAGAGAGAGAGAGAGAGCATGAGTGGGGTGAGGGGCAGAGGGAGATGCAGACTCCCCACTGAGCAGGGAGCCCGACATGGGGCTCGATCCCGGGACTCCAGGATCATGACCTGAGCTGAAGGCAGATGTTTAACTGCCTGAGCCACCCACGTGCCCTACTCTTACTTCTGGTCTTGACACCGGTTCTGACAAGGGTGGGGAGTAAATTGGCAGTTTGGGTTCCACTTGGGTGATGTAGTGTGATATAGTTAATACAGATGTTATCCTGGTAATTTTTGTGCTTGGATAACCTGCACATCCCTCTTGTGTTACTTCTACAACAGAGTTGAGTATCCAGTAGTCTCAAATGTGGACTTTTCCTCTACTCATGTCCAGGTAATGGTGAGGTCCTAGTGTTTTGTGGTGGAGCCTGAGATTCAGCAATATTTAAATAACCAGCCTGGAGTTTTTAAAGTTCTTTAGTATCAGAATTTGAATCCCAGAACTACTAGTCTGGTGTCCCTTCCAGAACATCATACAGTCTCACTTCTGCAGGACTGTATTAGAGAAATGAGCAGTATTACAAGGTCAAAATTATTTGGCAAGGCATTTTTTTTCCTTTGCTTATATCAAAATGGTCTCTAGCCATGGGATATGCTCCTATAGAATTAATTTCAGATTTTTAAAAATGACATCTATGAGTTCTGGTTTTAATTGCCTCCTTGGCAATAAAATGTTTCTATTGGGAAAATCTGAAGTTTTGCACAGTTGCTACAGGTATCATTGCTTTAGCGATTGTCAACATTTTGCACACTGGTGTCATTACAGCAGGACTCACATTTCTTATTTCTTTTTTGTTTCTTTTCAAACAACTTCAGGTCTCATAAGAAGATGGTCATTAAAGACTTTGAAGCATGAACAGTAAGACTGAGTTAGAAAGTGAGCTCTTCTGTGGCACGCAGGGGGAGTGAGGGGAGTGATTAACTAGAGGCATTTTCCTTGGATTTTATTCTTGGCTCCAGCACTGATTTTATTGGATTTTCTTCCTAAGCCACCATCCACTGTGTTGTGAACATACATCAACTCTCTGTAGCTAGGCAGCTGTGAAATGCAGCATAGTATCTACTCTGCTAAGGAAAAAAAAAAAAACAAACCATTTTCAAACCTCTTATTTTACATTCTTATGAATTTTGGACAAAAACATTCTACACTCCCTGGAAGTTATAGTTTCTTAGTTTCAGTTTCAGACTTGGGTGATCTTCCTACACACACAATTATGTTCTATGTTCTGAAGATTATTGAGTGTACTGCCCACAGGTCTTTAATATACATTCTTCAAATCCCATTTTTGCTTGAATAGCGTCATCTCTATCTTCAGCACATATCAATGACTGGAATAATAAAAGATATTTGCCTTAAAGATAAGTTATATTTGAAAGGTGCTTGATGCTGTGCCTATGATATGAGCTGGTGTTTAAAAAAATGTGCATACACTTATATACACCTAAGTGAAAATTTGTGAAACTGGATTTATTAGTAAGGCTAGGATGGATTATGCTGCAGTAACAAATTAGCCCTGAAATCCAGTTTAAGTCATGCAACACAGGTTAAAGATGAAAAGGGATTTATGTAATAATTACACAAAGACTGTTAAGGCTCAGGCAACTCTCCAGGATAGCTCCTTTCTATGTGATGACTCAGAAAGCCAGGCCATTCGCTTCTTGTAGGACTTCCATTTCAACACATGACTTCCATGATTGCTTCTTAAAGATTTTTAAAAATTTTTTATTTGTCAGGGAGAGAGAGAGCGAGCACAAGTACGGGGAGGGGTAGAGGGAGAAGCAGGCTCCCTGCTGAGCAAGGAGCCCGATGTGGGACTCGATCCCAGGACCCTGGGATCATGACCTGAGCCCAAGGCAGCCACTTAACTGACTGAGCCACCCAGGCATCCCTCATGTTTTCTTCTTAAAGGGAAGATAGGATCTCGGAGGCCACAGTGTGGAAGTGATCTGCATTACTTCCACTTAAATTTCACTGCTTCAAACAGGGTTTCTGACCTTTGGCTATTGGCATTTGGGGCCAAACAGTTCTCTGTTGGGGATGGACTGTCCTGGGATTGGTAGGATGTGTAGCAGCATCCCTCTTCACACGAGATGCCAGTAGCACCGCCAGTAGCACCGCCTGCAGCTCTGATAGCCAAAGATGTCTCCAGACATTACTAGATGTTTGCTGGTGGTTGGGGGAGGTGGGGAGAAAATTGCTCTTGCTTGAAAACCACTGAACTGGAACCAGTAATTTAGCTGTAACTGTAAGACTATTGGGGGAAAAAGTCTTCTTGTGTTTAGAGGAAGGGGGAAAACCAGATATGGGTATGTACTAGTACTCTAACACATTTGCTAATGGAAATAGAGAAATTTCATCCTTTTACTATATACCTAAACATATATGAAAATGTTGATGTGTTTTAACATAAAACAAAAAATATTGCATTCCCAAAGTAAATTTAACAATTCTTAAGAGCTAATTAAGTTTACTAAACTGGAAAAAGAAGAATTTATAGTGAAAATACATTGAAAGAATTATTAAAGGAAGTGGAAATTATAAGTATTATATTTGATGATAAGAGACTTAAAATAAACATTAACTATAATGTAAATGTGAGTGTTAGAACAAATTAATGTGGCTGTGAAAACTTATCTAGCATCTGTGAGCAGATGTTTAGTGTTGAAAATAATTTTTATTAGACATTGAAACAATCGTTTCTGGGATAGACTAGTTCGATGTACACCTGTTCACACATGTTTACTTTGGTAATTTGCTGTATAAATGTGTTACTAAATTATGTGTATTAGTCCTGGAATAAAGAATATTAGTCATGGGGTAATTAGAATGCTTCTGGTCACAGAGATAGAAACCTGGTGGAAACATCTTCTGGGGGAGATAGAGATAGAGAGACAGAGAGGTAGAGATAGAGACAGGAGAGAGAGAGAGATTTATTAGAAGGAGGTTTTGTTGTACAATAACAAAGGTTTGTTTGTTGTTCACATTGCATTCCGGTATAGATGTGCTCCACGTACTTCTCATTCTGGGACCTGGGCTGAAGAAGCAGACCCTCTCTCAGTCTTGTGTAAGAAAAAAAAATAATCATACAGCCTGCTGGTGGTTCTTAAAGTTTCTGTGTTCATGTATCATAAATTACTTCTGCTTGTATTCTATCAGGTAAAGCAAGCCACATGGCCAATCCTCCCACAGGAGATACTGCATGTGACATGCCCACAGCGGGGACACAGAGTCTTATTACAGAGAGGGCAAGAGATCACTGTGAACAATAGTAGAATCTACCCTAGATGCTGAGATGGATTACTGAAGATGGGGACCGACAGAAATGGTGGCACAACTGTGACCTTCTCTGCTTCTCTCTGTTCTAGCTGCATTCTTTCCAACTATGGAAATTAGGAGGAAGTCAACAGAGGTCCTAGGCATACATTCCCCTAATTAGCAACAAAAAGAAGAAGGACTTCTCTCCACGGCTTAGTTCTGAACATCCCTGATAGGCCAATTTGTGAGAAGGAGTTTTTGCTTTATAGTAAGTTGACTGATTGGCTATGCCCATGTGTCCACTCTATGTGGTTGAAAGAAGACCACTGAGATTTCAACCCATCTATAATCACATCTTGAGTGAAGAGTGTTTCCCTAAAGGAGGGCAGGGGATGCTCTTGCCAGAAGCAGGTAAAGGTGCTGGAAAGACTGGAAAATATGTCCACTGTGTATAGAGATGATGTCATTGACAGGTAGTCCGGAGTATAAAGAGACAATATAAAAAATGAATTTTCCATCTTTATTCAAGTTTTTGATCCCCTTATTGCAGTTACACAAAATTTTTACCCTAATCAGGGGGTAAAGGTTGCAGAAGAGCTCAAACATTGGTTGGGGGGAAAATAATTCCCCAAATCCTCCTTATAAACCTTTGAGTAGGGATCCAGAACAATAAAACCTATTACTCCATTAAAATAATATTGTTAACTGACAAAGAAGATAAACTTGCTTTATTTTTGTTCCCAGTTATTGATTTTTTCAGAAATTCTTTTGATGTCCCGAGATGCCTTAATGTAAAGAGTTGAAAACAGGCCAGTGAACCAAGTGATATGTTATAGTCATTTCTAGACATGTCCAAGATAAAGAGGAGCTCAGATTATAGTCATCGACTTTGAAGTGTTAGCAGGTTAGATGTGGAGAGGGAAACATTCACATGTTGAGATAATAGCACCAAGTTCTCTCTGACAAACGCCAGAAGGATAGAGACAATGAGCCTTTCACAGCCAGGGCTGTTTCAGTCATTGGCCAAAGAAGTGTAGGAAAACAAGAACCCTGAGATCACAGGGGCAAAGTGGGCAGCTGGGGCTAGTTCAGTATAGTGCTCATTGTGGTACAGGCTCCACTCCTAGGGAACGTGTCTGTCTTGGCAGGCAGGCGGACTGTGGTGTCAAGAAGGATTTGGCAGCAGGTTCTGGAAAGTCAGCTTTTCATATTAGGGCATTGGTTCTTAACCCAGAGAACATTTGAGGATGTTTTGAGATAATTTTGGTTGTTACACCAAAATGGGTAGTGATGGTACTGGTAGCCATCTCGTGGGTAGACACCGTGGATACACATCCTACCATGCACTGGACAGCCCTTCACAACAAAGAATGATCCAGCCCAAAATATCAGTAGTATTAAGGTTAGAAAACCTTGCATTAGGAAGTTCTGTGGAGATGACAGATCTGGACTAGGATAAAATGTAAATAGAAGAAATGTATGTCAGAGTCACTGTAAAGAATGAACCCATGGGAGTATGTGCTTGAGTGGGTAGACCCACAAAAAGCTTGTCCTGGATTTCCTCATCTTAATTTCTTTCATTTCAGTTTGGGGCCATAATTGGCCATCCTTTCCTTGACAGAATCCTACAAGTCTATTAGAGTTGGAAGGAACCTTAGAGGTAATCTAGCTCCCAGGTCAGGGAAACTCTGATATCTTCAGTGGCCAGACTATGTGACACAGGTCAGGAGTAAAGTCCAAGAGGGGCCCCGTCAGCTGACAGGACCTAAAAGAAACAACACCCTAGTAGCAATGAGCATACTTACCACCCAGATCTTGGTTTCTAATTCTACTCTCCAGTAAAGGGAACCAGGACACTTGGGTGATTCTAGGAGTGGGGCAGGAATTATAAAACATGAGTCATGAGCATTTTATAGTATCAGAAAGTAAGAAAGTGCTAAAAAAAAATTCCAAAAGCTGTATTGAGGTTGGTATGTCAAAGGAGAAAAGGATTCAATTGAAAGAAGCTTCAACTAGCAAACATGAGAAAAATTTGAGCAATAAAGTATATAAAGTAGTATTGGATTATAATCCAAATTATAAAATAAATATGCATGAGTCCATGTTGATATAAGTGACTGAATAAATTTGAAAGGTGGAGAAGAGACAAATCTCCCATGCAGAATTCCAAATAATTCATGTAGATATTCCACTTTGAGGACCAGGAATGTTACTACCCACTCCTTAAGTGTGGGCTGCACACAGTTGCTTCCCTGTAGTGTATTCAGCATAGAAAGGAGGAAAAAGTAACTTTACAGTGGAAAAACCTAACAAACACTACTTCAGCCAGGTGATCAGGTCAATATCAACAGTCATAAGTCAGGTTGATAGTATGTACCCTCGATATGATTTGAAGAAAATGTCACTTTATTCTGTGATCTTCCTCCCCAAAGCCCATAACCCGAGTCTATTTATGAGAAAAATATCAGACAGATTGCAATAGATAAGCATCCTGCAAAATACCTGACCAGTACTCCTCAAAACTGTCAAAGTCATCAAGAACAAATAAAAGTCTATTAGGCAACAAGTAAGGAAATTCAAATAAGCTAAGAATTTTAGTTCATCATGGTCTGCCAATATTGGTTCATTACTTGTAACAAATTACCATGACTAATATAAAATGGTAATAACAGGGGAAGCTGGATGCAGGGGATATATGAAAACTCCGTACCATCTGGTCAATTTTTCTGTAAATCTAAAACTATTCAAAAAAATGAAGTCTATTGGGACCCCCGGGTGGCTCAGTCAGTTAAGTGTCTGCCTTCGGCTCAGGTCATGCTCCTAGGGTCCTGGGATCGAGCCCCGCGTCGGGCTCCCTGCTCAGCGGGGAGTCTGTTCCTCCTTCTGCCCCCCTCCACTCATGCTCTCTCTCTCAAAAAAACAATGGTTTTGGCTTGCAGTGGAACCCGGTCCATAGACACCAATTTGTAGCCCTTAGTCTGGTCAACCATCCTTTATTTTGCAGATAATATGCTCTACCACACAACTATCAATTTCAGAATCACTTCCAGGGTAATGTTGTTTTCTCTCTAAGCAGCCTCTGCCATGGGTACAATGCTGGACTGGTGAAAACAGCAAGCAGTAATGACCACAACGGTTCATCTTTGCTCATCATTTTTAGATATATGCGACTAGACCAATGCTGGAACTTATTACATAAGAAAAACAAAAATAAGGAAACCGAATTCTAAACATAGCTAAGTTATTAGAAGAGCAATTCTAACATTTGCCAAACATTTTTTAAGAAACAAAGGAATAACCTAGTTCTTTATCTTGTCCTGAAGTTCACAGCAACTAAAATTGGTGAATAAAGTAGCCTTGTGGGTCTTTTTTTTATTTTTTTAAACACTGGTAATGGAGATAGAATAAATGAAAAATCTGGGGATTTATAAAAATCTGAAATTGTTTGAATGATACAGGATGAAATATATAAGTAGGAATCAAAATCAGGCTAATTCCCAACTTAGCCAAACTGTAATTTTCATGACTACAGACATGACAGAACCTGCTGATGGAATTAGAAAAATATTGCTCTGGTTGAATAGTTTGATGTTATTAATGCACTTCAGATGAATTGATATTCTTGTAAATGAGCAATGAGCATAGCATATGAACATAAAATAGATTCTTTAGAAGTGTTACTAATCTTTTAACATGGGAATACTCTGCATTCATCAATTTGAAATTTGACTATTTTTATTTTGAAAAATGGGTTATAATTTTACAGACTTTCAAAAGTCAATTATTGATTTTAAAAAGGCATACTTACTGAGGGTTCTGGGGCGGTGGGGGTATCGGTTACCCTGGTGATGGGTATTAAAGAGGGCACGTACTGAATGGAGCACTGGGTGTAATATGCAAACAATGAATCATGGAACACTACATCAAAAACTAATGATGTAATGTATGGTGATTAACATAACATAATAAAATTAAATTAAAAAAAGGCATACTTAATGGAAAGGAAATGTGGTTTTTCTTTCATCATCAAATCAGACCCTTGGAATTTGACAAACCAGTCCCAGTTCCCCATCTTCTTTCTCATGTGTTAAAAATTGGTAATATTTTTGAGCACTTGCCCTGGATTATCTGATTTGATCCAGGATATAATCCTCAGAGGAGGAATTACTGTTTTACTACTTGAAAGATGTGGACACTGAAGGTGACATAGCTACTAAGAGGCAAAACCGGGATTTATCACGTATTTACCCTCTATGTTCTATGGTCATACGTTAGTTTATAAAAATAAAAACTGATCATGTCTTATTTACTTGAAAGCCTGCATTGGCTTCCCATTCCTAGTAAGAGCAAGACTCAGGGAAGTCTTCTATTATCTGTCTGCCACCCATCACCATCATCCAGAAGAGCTTGGCCTTGTTATATGTTCCCATACAACAGATATCCCTATATAATCTTGTTATTTTTATTTTATAGCACTTATCACAAATTCAATTGTATATTTGTTTGATTATCTGTTCAATAGTTTTTTTCTGATGTAGTGTTCCATGATTTGTTGTTTGCATATAACACCCAGTGCTCCATACAGAACGTGCCCTCTTTAATACCCATCACCAGGCTAACCAATCCCCCACCCCCCCCAAAACCCTGTTTGTTTCTCAGAGTCCATAGTCTCTCATGGTTTGTCTCTCCCCCCAATTCCCCCCCCATTCTTCCCCTCCTGCTATCTTCTTCTTTTTTTTTTTAACATATAATGTATTATTTGTTTCAGAGGTACAGGTCTGTGATTTAACAGTCTTACAAAATTCACAGCGCTCACCATAGCAATAGTTTTTATTCCATAGTTCGTAAGCAACCTCAGAACAGAGACCATACAATTCATTGGTGCCTCCCCAGCATCTAGATCAGTCTCTGGGATGTAGTAGACTCTGAAGGATATTTATTGAAGGAGAGAGGGAAATTTATTTTAAAAGAACAGCCTGGGGGGCTCAGTCGGTTAAGCGTCTGCCTTCGGCTCAGGTGGATTGAGCTCCACATTAGGCTCCCTGCTCAGTAGGAGTCTGCTTCTCCCTCTCCCCTGCTCATGCTCTCTCTCTTACTGGCTCTCTCTCTCTCTCAAGTAAATAAATAAAAAAATCTTAAAAAAAAGAGAACAGCATAACATTTAAATAGAGTGCCTTAGACTCTTACTCCACATAGCAGAGTATCTTATAGTAAGACTCTTTGTTATTCTTCAGAATTAAATGTCCTTTGATAAAGTACTAGAAGGAATTGTTCTGGACTGAAGTCTATTTCATTCAATGATATGAAAGTGGGCATAAATATATGAAAGTTTTGTATACAAATTATGTATTTACTCTTTTCTTCTGGCGTTACTACATGAAGAAATATCTACTACTACTATCTACTAATCTTTGGCTTTACTATTTTCTGTTTTTGTTGTTGTTGTTTACTTTTTTTATTATGGGAATTTTATATACATTTGAAAATGTTCATAAAAATTTCCAAAATAAAAAAATTCTCCTAAAAATAACTTTTATTATGGGAATTTTCAAATAAATAAATAATTTAATATACACAGATATGTAGATTTGAAAACATACCTATACATATGTATTATACAATACATATAGTATATATACGCTATATATTATATACAATGTACATTACATTTGTGTATATTATGGGGACTTCGAAATACACATATGCATTGAAAATATATACATATATATTTAAAAAGTCCCATAATAAAAAAGTAAAAGTATAGTTATGTATACATATCTGTATATCTACACACCCACACACAGAGCGTAAATTAAACCCTATATGCTAATTATTGAGTTTCTGCACTTACTAATATATGGTCATTCTTGTTTTATCAGTCCCCCATCCATTACCACTTCTAGATTGTTTAGAAGCAATTCCCAGACGTATCTTCTCATTGTAAATATTTCAGTATGTATTTCTCTAAGGAAAGGACTTTTAAATATGATGCAACCATACCATTATCACAAAAACATATTTCATTAACATCAAATATCTTGCCAGTGTTCACATTTTCCCTGTTGTCTTACAGGATTTGAAAATTATTTTTCAGTTTATTTGAGTTGGGTTCTAAATAAGATCCATATGTTGCAATGGGTTGGTATCTCTCTTAAACTATAGGATTCCTTTCTATCTCTTTTATTTTCATGAGTATTACCTAGAGTCAAGTAAATCATCCTCATCTTAGGAAAAAATAGTTCAGCCAATAATATTTAACCCAAAGATAATTCTATGTATGTATTGGCTCTGACGAATTGTTGGTTCTATTAAGTAACTATTATTCTTAGTTGGCATCTTAATGATTTAGAAATCAGGTAAGATGGTCCTTGTCAAAATCCATATGGCCTGGCATCAGGCACTCCTAGCAAGGATGGAGGGAACAGAATTTTGTGAAGAAAAGAAAAGGTTCCCTTCCAATAAATTGAGTAAATCTTTTCAACCAGCTTATTGTTTTGGTATTCCGTGGCTGATAGGAAGGACTAAAGAAAAATGTGGATAACCCAAAGGGAGAATCATGACTGTCTCTTAGAGGGTCAGATTTTTAATGTTTTCTCTACTACTGGCTGAGCGTGTGAATGGGTGATGAAGTAACATACAAAATACAGGAATAAATCCATCCAGCCCAAGAAGCTCACTGAAGGGTAAGATATAATCATTCTGTAAATTTTCTCCTCTGAGAACTGCATGAGGAGTTTATTGATTGAGAGAAGGCAGAGTAAAACAAATATTTCCAAGAATATTTTCAAAAGATTTCACGTTATGGTGATTTTGGATGTTGTGTATTTGCTTTGTCTGGATAGCTGACATCTCCCACTTTTCAAAATCTGTGTATGGCTTGGTTTGTGCTAACCAATTCCCTTGTCACGCCCATCCATTTGTCATGTACAAGGCTCTTTATCTTCAGGTTTTCCAAGGATCGCCCTTACTCATTCTGGTTCCAAAATGCACTGCCCTTAATAAACAGAGAATCTGCTACTGACCTACTAAGAGTAGCTTTTCCAGTAGCAAGCAGTGAAAGGATGATGCTGCAGTGAGTTCTAGTCAATTGTTCTTATTCTTCTTATTCTTCCATTATGTCCTAAGTCAGTGGTTCTCAAATGTGGCTGCAAATTACAACCACTTGTTAAACTTACAACAAGATAAAGCAGTGATGCTTGAGTGTCATGCACCAAAGAGTCTGATTTATTGTTCTGGATTGGGCCTGGACATCTATCTCTGTTTCCAGTATAGAGCCAGATTTGAGCATGTTTGTTCTAGATGCCATATACAATGGCAGACCATGCAAATGATGGCCTTGTTCACAGGAAACTTACATTCTGGTGTAAAAAGGAGAACTACCATAAACAGATGGATAAGATGAATTCATACAGTGCAAAGTTCAACAAAGAAGATAGAAATAGAAGAAAAGGGTAAAGAGTTACTGAGGGGGAGCTACTCTAGAAAAAGTGGTCAGGGAAGCCGTCTTGGAGGAGGTGAGAATTGAACAGAAACTTGAATGAGTTTATTATGCTTGAGAGAAGAGGAGCAGAGAAGGAAGATTTTTCTTTAAAGATGGATCATAATATGCAAGATTCATCCATTTTCTTAAGACTTTTATCGTTCTTAGAAAGTTAAGTCCCAGGACTGGAAATTTCAATAGCTTAATTTTATTGGACGCTTACCTAATAGCAAACACTGGGGATACAAAGATGAGTAAGCCACAAGAAACTGAATCCAGTGCTGCACAAATTAACATATTTGATATAATATGGAACGTGTCAACCCAGAGGTAATGATAGGAAGGAGCTCTTGATCCATCAGTGGGTTTCAAGCTCCCTTTAGCATACTCCAGGGACTACTCTTTCAGTTTGTTTTCTGTGTAACACTACTTTTCACCTTAATTTTGACTTTTGTCTTTCACATTTAGAAAGGTCGTTTTAAATGAAAGATAGAGCTGACATATGTTAGGCAATTCTATCCACCTTTGGGTAAAAGTGATCAATTGAGTAATTTAGTATTGGAGTATTTATTTATCTTTAATTGTGAACTCTGCTAGGTACTATAGTGATTCCAAATGAATAAGATACTCCTTGGATGAATTTAAGGAAAAGTAGGTAAAACAGACAAGAACATGATCAATCACGATGCAAAATTATAAGTGCTCTAATAAGGTATGCAAACAGTGTATGGGTGAGTAGAAGAGGAAGTGAAAAACTTAAAATCTTATTGTTGATAAACCTTGTTGTTGAGATTCAGGGTACCTCAGGGAGCTAGTGCTGGTTCCATTCACAGTGACTCTACAAGATGGTGCAAAGAAGATGTTGTGGCTTTTGATGAACCTCACTATGAAGGTGATAAATTAGGTCAATGGCTGATTACTTTAAAACATCTTGAGCATGCTTGTCTTTAATAATTAGTGTATTCATTCTGATTTTCTTTCTAGATGGTCTTTTCTTTTTACTGAAATTTTCTTTCACTTCAGCAGCAATTCTGGGTGATTTTTAATGATTTGTTAACACCTCAAGGTAACATTCTGTGGTTGGCTTTTATAGAAACCATCAATAGGACTCAGAGAAATAAACACAGATGAAAACATGAGCTGGATAATAATAGGGATTTCACAACACCTTTTCCCTCTGGGAGTTTAAAGCATCTTATAAGATACAAACAAATTTACTGAGAATTCCCAGTGGGAAGGTGACAAAAATCATAGCCTCCATTTAGAGAGGGAGTTTTCCCTGAGAATCTCTGTGGAAAAGAAAAATGAGGTGATATGATCATTTTATAGCTACCCTAAAAATATCATTGTGGGAAGAGTCTTGTGATAAACCAAATCTACACAGTGACTATTGGTTATGGACACATTCCTTACTTATTATAACAATTTCAAACCTTTAATAGAGATTTGCTATTATAGGTATCATTCAGCATTTAGTTAAGAGATAAACCTCCAGATTGGATATGAATTGTACATACTGAGAGGTTTACCCATTTTACTAGGGGTAATTCTGTATTTAGTATTTTTTTTTTAAGATTTACTTATCTGAGAGAGAGACAATGAGGTATGGGAGGGAGGGGCAGAAGGAGAGGGAGAGAGAGTCTCAAGCCGACTCCTGATGCCGAGCTCACTCTCACAACCCTGAGATCATGACCTGAGACAAAACCAAGAGTCAGACGCTTAACCGACTGTGCCACCCAGATGTCCCCGTATTTCATATTTGATTCTGTTCTTCTATCAGTTGATTTTACCTTGCCAAAATGACTATAAGATTGATGTAGGCAGGAAGCCCTATCCTAATACTCAGTTTGATCTTAAGAATGTGGTACTTTTTTTCACCTTTATTGAGGTATAATGACACACAGGAATTGTATATATACTTAAGGAGTACAACTTGATATTTTGGTATATGTATACATTATGAAATATCACCACAATCAAGCTAATTAACATATCCATCACCTCATATAGTTAGCATTTTCTTTCATTCTTTAACTTTCTTTATGTGTTTCTTTGAGGGTAAACACTTCAGATTTACCCTCTTAGCAAATTTCAAGTACACAATAGTATTGTTAATTATAGTCACCAAGTTGTACAATAGATCTCCAGAACTTATTCATCTTGCATAATTGAAACTTTGTACCCTTTGATAAACATCTGTCATTTCTCCATACTCCCTGCCCCTGGCAATCACCATTCTACTCTCTGCTTTTATGAGTTCAACTGTTTTAGATTCTGCATATAAGTGAGATCATGTAGTTTTTGTCTTTGAGTATCTGGCTTATTTCATTTAACATACGTTCTTCAGGTTCATCCACGTTATAAATGGCAAGATTTCCTTCTTTTTTATGATTGAATAGTATTCCATTGTATTATCACATTTTTTAAAAACATTTATCTGTCTGTGGACATTTAGGTTGTTTCCATATCTTGGCTATTATGATCAATGCTGCAATGCATATGGGAGTACAGTTATCTTTTTGAAACCTAGATTTTATTTCCTTTGGATGTGTACCCGGAAGTGGTATTGCTGGATCATATGGTAGTTCTATTTTTAATATTCTGAGGAGCTTCCATACTATTCTTCACAGTGGCCACACCAATTTAAATTCCATGAGCAGTGCACAAAGGTTCCTTCCCTTTTGTCTATATCCTCACCAATCCTTGTTATCTTTTGTCTCTTTGATAATAGCCATTCTAATAGGTGTGAGGTGATATCTCATTGTGGTTTTGACTTGCATTTCTCTGACAATTACTGATATTGAGCACCTTTCCATGTACTTTTGGCCATTTGTATTCTTTTGAGAAATGTCTGTTCAGGTCACTTACCCACTTTTTAATTAGTGTATTTGCATTTTTTAAATTGAGTTATCTGACTTATATATTTTGTATGTTAATCTCTTATTGGATATATGGTTGCAAATATTTTTTCCCATTTTCTCCGTATGTCACCTTTTCATTTTGTTGGTTGTTTCTTTTGCCGTAAAGCAGCTTTTTAGTTTGGTGCAATCCTACTTGTTTATTTTTGCTTTTGTTATCTGTGTTTTTGGTGTCATAACCATAATATGGTTGCCAAGATCAATCTCAAGAAGGTTTTCTCCTATGTTTTCTTCTAGTAATTTTATAATTTAATGTCTTACATTAATTCTTAAATTCATTTAATTGTATATGATGTGTGATGATTTTTTTATATGTCCAGTTTAATTCTTCTGCATGTAGATATCCAGTTTTCCAAACACTATTTATTGAAGAGACTATCCTTCCCTTATTGTGTGTTCTTGGAACGCTTGTTTACCATAAATGTGTGGATTTATTTTTGGGCTTTCTGATGTGTTCTATTTTTTTTTTTTTAAGATTTTATTTATTTGACAGATGGCACAAGCAGGCAGAGAGGCAGGCAGAGGGAGAGGGAGAGGCAGGCTCTCCGCTGAGCAGGGAGCCCAATGCAGGGCTCGATCCCAGGACCCTGGGATCATGACCTGAGCTGAAGGCAGACGCTTAACCGACTGAGCCACCCAGGCGCCCCTATTGTGTTCTATTAATCTATATATTTGTTTTTATGCCAATACCATACTGTTTTGATTGCTGTAATATATTTTGGAATCAGGGAGTGTGACACTTCCAGCTTTGTTCTTCTTACTCAAGATTACTTTGGTTATTTATTCGATAAAGAATGCCATCAGGATTTTGGTAAGAGTTGCATTGAATCTGTAGATAATTTTGTACAGTATGGACTTTTTAACAAACTAATTCTTCCAATACATTTGCACATTTGTGTATATCTTTTTAAATGTCCTTCATCTGTGTTTTATAATTTTAAGTGTACAAATCTTTCACCTCTTTGGTTAAGTTTATTCCTAAGTATTTCATTATTTTTGTTGCTATTGCAAATGAAATTGTTTTCTTAATTTCCTTTTTGGATTGTTCATCATTAGTGTATGGAAACGTCACCAATTTTTGTGTTTGTTTCCTGCAAGATTGCTGAAAACATTCATTCGTCCTAACAGTTTTTTTGTTTTTGTTTTTGTTGGTTACTCTTTAGAGTTTTTTTTATATTTAAGAAGTTTTTATGTTTAAGAAGATCATGTCAACTGCATACAGGTAATTTTACTTCTTTCCTTGATGTGAATAACTTTTATTTCTTTTTCTTGTCTAATTGCTCTGGCTAGAACTTCCAAAATTATGTTGAACGGAAATGATGAGAATGGGCATCCTTATCTTATACCAAATGTTAGAGAAAAAACTTTCAGTTTTTCTCCCTTGATTATATTAGTGGTGGGCTTTTGATATGTGGCTTTTATTGTGTTGAGTAAAGTTCCATCTATACTTATTTTGTTGAGAGATTTTATCATGAATGGATGTTAAATGTGGTCAATGCTTTTTCTGCATCTACTGGGATGATCATGTGGTTTTTATCTTTGATTTTGTTAATGTAGTGTATCACATTGATTGATTTGCATATGTTGAACCATCTTTGCATCCTAGGGATATATCCCACTCTGTCATGGTATATTATCCTTTTAATGCAATGTTGAGTTTGGTTTGATGGTATTTTATCGAAGACTTTTGCATCTATTTTCATTAGGGATATTGGCCTGTCATTTTCTTGTGGTTTCTTTGGCTTTGGTATCAGGGTGATGCTGGCTTCATAAAATAAATTTGAAGTGTTCCTTCTTCTTCTCTTTTTTGGAAGCATTTAAGAAGGATTGGTATTCTTTGGTACAGTTCACTGGTAAAGATATCTGATCCTGGGTTTTTCTTTGTTGAGAGGTTTTTGATTACTGATTCAGTCTCCTTATTTGTTATCGGTCTTTTCATGCTTTCTATTTTTTCTTACTTCTGTTTTGGTAGGTCATATGTTTCTAGGAACATATCCATTTCTACTAGGTTATCCATTTTGTTGGCATATAATTATTCATAATAGTCTCTTGTGTTCCTTTTTATTTCTGAGGCATCTGTTGTAATGTCTCCTCTTTCATTTTTGGTCTCATTTATTTAAGTCTTCTCTCTTTTTCTTAGTGTAGCTAATGGTTTGCCAATTGTATCTTTTCCAAAAATCCAATTCTTAGTTTTGTCGGTTTTTGTCTATTCTCATTTGATTTCTTTATACTCTAATATGCATTATTTGTTTTCTTTAGATAATTTTAGGCTTAGCTTGTTCTTCTTTTTCTAGTTCCTTAACATGTGAAATTAGGCTTTTGAGATCTTTCTTCTTTTTAAATGCAGGTTGTCACTATAAACTTCCATCATAGGACTGCTTTTGTTGCATTTTACAAGTTTTTTTGTTTGTTTTTGTTTTTGTTTTAGAGAGAGAGAGAATGGGGTGGGAGGCACAGAGGGAGAGGAAGAGAATGTTAAGCAGGCTCCACGCCCAGCACGGAGCCTGACACTGGGCTCCATCTCATGACCCTGAGATCATGACCTATGCTGAAATCAAGAGTCAGATGCTTAACTAATTGAGCCACCCAGGCAACCCTGTCCTGGTACTCTTTTAAACTTTCCTTCCTCCCTTCTTTAAATATCCTTCTATTCTTCCTTCCATTTATGAGATTCCTTTCCCTTCCATTGTGCCTTGGGCTTAATCTTCTGTATCTCCCTGAATTTGCTCTTTCATAGTTTTCTCTCTTCTTTGCAGTGGTAATCTCCCTCTTTTCTTTGGATTCCTTTAAAAAACTACAATCTCCTCCATTTTAGTTCATTTGCTCCATATGTTTACCCCAGCCTCACTGTGACCTGCAATGGATAGGTACCAGTGCTCTCATTTCTCATTAGTACCTCCTGTCCATCTCTAATGCCATTTTTATTCCTCATCTATCTTGATAATCACTACCTTGCAAACATCCTCAACTTCTATCCCTCTTTTCCTGTTCTTTGGTTCCCTACTCTGTAAGATGGGGATAATAGAAGTGCCTATTTTATGGGATTGTGATGAGGATTAAGTGAATTTATGGGAAATGCTTAAAAGAGCGCCTGGCATATAGTCAGCCCTCTATATGTACAGCTGCTGCTGCTGATGATGATGATGATTGCTACTACTCAGAAATTTCAATACCTCCCAGTGCCTACAGTGATAAAACTCTAGCTCTTCATCTTAGTATTCACAGTCTCAACAAATCCTCTTTCTTTCCTAGCCTCATCTTCTAACCTGCCACTCCGCATAGCCCTACTATCGCATTTTGAGTCTCTCATCATTTCCTAAATATATTGTGTTGTTTTGCATCTCTGTGTCTTTGCATATTCTGTTTCTTATTTTTTTAAAGATTTTATTTATTTATTTGTGAGAGAGAGAGAGAGCACAAGCAGGGAGAGGGGCAGAGGGAGAAGGAGGCTCACTGCTGAGCAGGGAGCCTGATGAGGGGCTCAATCCCAGGACCCTGGGATCATGACCTGAGCCCGAGGCAGATGCTTAACCAACTGAGCTACCCAGGCACCACTCTCTTTCTTATTCTTGAAATGAATTTTGCCACTCCTCTATCTAGCTCTTTCCAGTTGATCCATTAAGACCTGTGTTAGTTATCTTTTGCTTCATAACAGATTAACCCCTAAATTAATGACATAAATGATGATAAACATCTATCTCACACATAGTTCAAGAATTTGGGATTGGCTTAGCTGAGTAACTCTAACTTGGGGTCTCTTATGCAATTGTAGCCAAGATGTACTCAATTTGAAGGCTTGGAGCTGGAGGTTCTGCTTTGAGGATTGCTTGCTCACATGGTTAACAAATTGGTGTTGGCTTTTGGTGGGAGGCCTTCGTTACTGAGCTTGTAGACTAGTCCTTAGGGCTGCTTGAGTATTCTTACAACACAGATGTTGACTTCCTCCAGAGTAAGTGATTCAAGAGAGAGAAAGGCAGAAATGGAAATATCTTTTATGATATAGTCTTGGACCCCACACACTGTCACTTCCTCAGTAGTCTTATTGGTCACCAAGGCCAGCCATCAGTCAGTGTGGGAGGGAACTATGCAAAAGCTAGAATGCCAGGGATCGAGATTGTTGGGGCTATCAACTTTTTTATGACCTTTTCCCTTGTCCTCCAGGTATATTAATTTATATTTATCTTTTTGATGCCTCCGTGAAAGCCCTTACAGCATTCTGCAGTTTATTTTTTATACCTGCCTTCCTTCCTCACAAAATTATAAATAATGTTAAAGGCAGAGGTCATGCAGTTTCATGTCTGTTTCCCCCGGGCCTGCAACAATTTCTACCCATAAAGTGGGAATACAATAGATGCAGAGTGCATGGAATTGAATCATTACATAGTCCTCTTCAGCATTCAGAATCTACCTTCTAAGACAATAGTTTCCTGAAATGGAGAACATTATGTAGTTGGTGTTGTTTTCTTGAGAACTAAATCATATTATGTACTCACAATTTCTCTTTATTATTTTTTAGCAAGAAAAATTTCCATCTTGTTTAGATTATTACTTGAGCCCAAGCCTATAATTTTCTCTTCCTGTGAAAAAGAGTGAATCTCTGTCTAGTACTTTATATTGTCTACCTTCATTTTCTACAGCTCACGTGAGATCAGTTGGGTGAGGTCCCTCCCACAAAAAATACTGTTTTGTTCAGTGCATTGCAAAAGTTCAACATTACTTTTTTACTTGATATATTGTAAAGTTACTGCTTCATTTATTTTAAAGGAAGTTAAAAGTAAAGTGAGGAGTGATGCAAGCAATGTAACCATCTATTTTCTAGAAATGTTTCATCAAGGAGTAAAACAAAGGAATATTGTGTTTCTCTCTAGACTTCAAATGCTAACACTAATGGCTTATGTAAGAGTAGGTTTTAGATTTAATTCTAGTGATCAGTATTGAAAGCATGCTATCAAGCTTTTACCTTTCACCATAAAGAGCTGAACTCAAGGAATTCACTTTCAAACATGAACAACATAACAAAAACTTAAATAAGTGATATTTGCAAAAGAAGAAACAAGACTATGACGATCCATTCAGTTGCTCAGTAAATATTTATCAAGAACATAATATGTACTCATATGGGCTTGCTGGAGATTTCCTGACTTTGAATATTACTTGGGTCTATTTTAATTTATAAGGTTTTACAATGTCAAAGAGAAAAACAACACTCACCCTGTAGAATTTTCATTGTGTGCTTCTGTCTTCATTTCCATTCTCTCACTATATTCTAGACTTATTTTTGAGGATGTGTTTCAATCTTTCCTCTTCTAGAAAGGCCTTGCAGTCTAACATTCTGTGGGAGATGCTATGGGTTGATTCATTCAGCCATACCTACTTCCATTGCCTTTCTGTACTATAAAGGCCTCAGAGGGGACTATTTGGATAACCAGTTTCCCTTGCAGCTAGAAATCGCCATTGAAAGTGAGGACTGATGAGATACAGAAGTCCCACTGGAAGAACATGTTTGCTTTCTCTTCCCCCTCTTTCTTCCCACCTGGAATGAGCAAATGATACTAGTAGGCTGGGAAGCCACTTTGTGACCCTGAGAACAAGAGCCACATACTAAAGATAGCAGAGCTGACATATAGAAGGAGACTTGTTCCTTGATAATATTTACACAAGTACACCAGCCCTGGACCATCTCCTTCTGGATTTTTTCTGTGAGGTAAAAATAAATTATTTGCACAACTGCATACTGTATTTTTTGCTATTCCCAGTCTAGTACATTTAGTGGATAGGCTCTTCAACCCATCATTTCCAGACTGTGTTGTATTAAGAGTTCAACTTTCTCTAAGTTTAGGATGTTGGAAAAAGCCTAGTGGGTTCCATAGGCTTAGGTAGGCTATCCCTCCCTCCCTTTCTCCCTCCCTCCCTCCTTTTCTCTCTTCCTTCCTCCCCTCTCTATCCTCCCTTTCCTCCCTCTCTTCCTTCCTTCTACTTCAAATTTTACTGTTAGTACTATGATTAGGACTTAATGTAATAAATTATTTGAATTTCTTCTTTTGAATATATGTTATATATTTTAAAAGATGTCTATAAGTGTGTATAATAATATTTTCATAAAGCCTTATGTAATCCTCAAAAAAGTATGCTTATTATATGTATGGCTTGATGGTTGATTTTATGTCATACTGGAAAAAATGAATGTCCAAGATCTTAGTTAAAAGTCTCATAGAAGAAATATGAGTAAATATATGAACATGTATATTTTCAAAATACTTTGTGTGCACAGCAACTGTATTGTCTATTGTTTTCTCTGGAGATGACAGGTTAATATTTGTCCAAATAACAATGATCTTGGTGATCTAGAATAGACATTTCAGGAACCATGGCTCCAGGTTCAAGTTTTATTTTAGTGAGAACTTGAGTGAACTTGGGAGATTTAAGCTTCTGATTTATAAATAGAAATAGAAATATTTGACTTAGTCTCTTCAGTAGGTTGTTGTGAGAATAAATTGAAACAATTGATTGGAATAATACAATGTACTACATAAATGCAAACTATAATGTTATTAACTATTAATAAAAATTCCAAAGGATGAATGTTTCAAATCAAGGGCATCTGGTATACATGAAGGTAGAATTTAGTGTTTCTCCTACACCTCCCTTTTTGAGGGGTCATATCAATGAAGATATTAAAGAGTGAAGAAAAAAACCTACTTGTTTTCCTGATTCCATTTCCAGCTCTAGTTTTGGAGTGATTTTCCTACTAAAATCAATCCGTATAATGTTGTGTGAGGTAGATGAAGCATGGTGAAAACATTAGCATACTTCTTTCCAGGCTGCGATTAGGCTACTAAGAAAACCTACTTGTGAATTCTCCAGCTTCCAGGAAGATTGCCAACAGAGAAAATTGCTCTGGGGGAGGGAAGGTTTCTCACAAAATAAATGCATTGAATATATTCACCTCTTAGGAAATAGAGATCAAGAATATCAGTTCAAAAGCAATGGAACCAGCCATAATCATATGAAGAAGCCAAAACACCAAGAGAAAAAGGTTCTTGCTAATTTTCCATGTCTCAGTGATTTATTCTAACATGAGATGTTGGGAAAAAGAAGAAGCCTGGAGGTGACATTTCCCCCAACTCCAGTTTCACTGAGTAGACTATAAAAGACAAATACATTCAAGATGGATGTCTTACTTGTTGACCCAAAATGGATGCCAATGCTTCTTTGGGAATAGGGAAAGTCAGTGCGTGACCTGACTCACAACCTTCTTAAGTCTGGAGAACAGAATTTTCTTTTTAGAATGTGTATTCCAAACCCTCCAGACTTCTGCCTAAAAATTCTGCTTTTACATAAGTTCTGACTGGCCTGAAGTGACCCTTTCCTAAGATATGAATAATTTCATACTGGGTTGCTTCTGGATAAAGTAAATTTGGCATTGGTCATGCTTATTTTTTGTTAAATATATATGGACTTCTTAGAGTGTGTCATACTAGGATATGTAGCTGGGCTTTATAGGAGAATATATTTAACTGGGTCATCTCCACAGATATTTCCTGTAAACAGTCTATCTCATTTAGTAGTAAAATGTCAAATCATATCTTATTTCTTGGGCTACATTTTAAAAACATATCTTGTCTCTTAAAATAGTAACTAATATTCATAAAGATTTCTTTACTCTAAATCACTATATATAAAATGAGCAAGTTATGTCATTTTTAGTTAAGGTAACCATTCATTTTAAATGCTAGTATATATAAATTTAAATTGCATTTTGGAAACAATGAAAAGGACCCTAAACAATATATTATAAAGTATAAAAATATTTTACTTAATTTCTTTTCCCAAATTCCATTCATTGTATCTTATTTCTTTACTGGTTTTGGACAATTTAAAGATTTAATTTTCCATGCAGACCTTATACCAGAGTATATATGTTCCTGTTCAAAATAAAGACTCTAAACATTCTTTACCCATAATGCTACATTTGGGGCAGCTTCACCATAGATTTTTGCATTTCTTACCAGGATGTCTCAATCTGTGATGATTACTAATGGAAGCTCCTTGTGGACTTATATGCATGCCCAGACCAGCAAAATTGGAGAGAACCAACTTCATTTCAATTATTACTATTTTTTTTTGCATGTAGGAGATTGTGTCTTTATTCAACAAATCTTTTTCCTACATAAGTCACTATAAAGTTTGCATTGTCAGTTCTCAGTTCTCTCAGATGGTGGCTGGTAAATGAGCACTAATCCACAGGGAAGAATCAGTTATGATTAGGGGGAGGGGTGAATAAAACTCTTCCCAGATAAACTACATAAAAATAAAGTAATGACCAAATGACCAAATTCATCTAAACAATTCATCATAATTGGTAACTACTTCTTAACTAATAGACTAGATTCAGTTGGCTTTTAAAATATTCAGTTGCAGGGCACCTGGGTGGCTCAGTTGGTTACGTGTCCACCTCGATTTTGGCTCAGGTCATGATCTCAAGGTTCTGGGATGGAGCCAGCATTGGGCTCCATGTTCAGCGGGGAGTCTGCTTCTCTCCCAATCCCTCTGCCCCAACCCCTGCTTGCACACACTCTCTCTCCCTAAAATAAATAAGTCTTTAAAAAATAAAATAAAATAGTCAGTTGCTTGACTAATGTAATCAATTATTTGTCTTCCCAAAGTGACTTGAGATAGTTGGGTAAAATTTTATGACTGACATGAAGGGTGGGCTTGAAATTAGGAGAGTGTATATGCATGCATATGTGTGCATGTGTGAAGAATATATGTCATACACACACACACACACACACACATATATATATAGAGAGAGAGAGGGAAAGAGAGAATAAGCTAGAAGAGAAATGTTTTGACCTCGAGAATAGTGATTCAAATATGAATTACACATTGTGTTTCTTTGGCAAGTTGAGATTTCTTGTTCTATTCTTGGTGGCATTGCAGTTTTGCAATATGATTGCTTCTCTACTTCTGCAATGACATATTTTTGGTTATAGGTCTCTTTCAAAAGTTCCTGAAATAGAATTTTATCCTATTTATTTATTTATTTTCTTGAGGGTAGAACTCAACAGCCAGTTTATTTTTTGCATAAACATACACACAAAATTAAATGACTTCCTGTCATCTTTTTCCACTCAACAAATCGTTATTTAACTTATTCTAGGCACTTGTCTCTTGGCAAGATTCTGGGGCTATAAATATGAATAAGACCTGGTACTTGCCCTTGAAGAACCTATTAAACAATAAGTTCTAAACTAAACAGTTGGGGAAACAAACACCTAAGTGGTTGACCATAATATATAATAGTAAGTATTGTAAAGTATGAACAAACTGCTAATAACAGCCATAAATCCATGTGTAATTTTAGCGATACATGGATATAACTCTGAGACAAGAACATACATTAAATTCTTTAAAAAAAAATCTCAGTAGGCTGAACAATGATATACAATGATGTTTTTTGATATTTTTGGAACGTACTCTTTTCACAAGGCATATATTATCTAGACTTTAAATAATTAAAAGAAAAATAGTTAACAGAATGGAGCAATGAGAATGAGACAAGTCTGTAATTGGGATGAAGTGGGGGGTAAGATGAGGGGAGGTGAAGAAACAGAGTTTTAAGTGGACATGTGGGTGAAATCTTCTGGTCAACAGCAAGTGGAAGAAGGAGAGCTGGTTCTGGCAGGGAAGCTTCCGTCTTTGGGAAGTCTGATGGTCTGGCCGAGAGCTGCAATTTCATGGCTCAGTGGAATTAGCTGAGCGGGAGAGTTTGAAGACACATATATTAAAGCTTTAGACAAGAGGAAGTTACACATTTTTGAAGATAATAAGTAATAATAGGACACCTGAGCAGATTGTGACATTTTCTCTAGACTATTGAACTTTTCCCTAACCACACTGAGTGGGTTTTTTTTTCAAAATATATTGTCACAGCTAATCCTTGAAAAGCACATGGACGACCCTTTGCAGAATATCAGCAGTTGCTTCACACTGCCCTTGAAGACAAATGCATGCATGTTTTCGTCAATAGCTGTGATGAACGATATCTAAAAAAAAAAAAAAAATACAGAACCCTAAAAACAAAGCTGCCATGCTTTCTTGATAAGCGTGATGTGGAAAGTGAGAAGAGGTGTGTGTGTGTGTGTGTGTGTGTGTGTGTGTGTGTGTGTGTGTGTGTTTGGGGAGGTGCTGTCAAGGGTTTCCTAGCTCTTAGGTTGTGTCTCAGACTCTGACTTAAATTAGAGATTAGTTTCTTTGTCTTTTGTATATCAGGAAATCCAAAGAGCCCCATCCTAATCTTACCAGTTTGGGGAGAAAGGAAGGTTTAAGGGGAAGTAGGAAGGTACTAAAGAAAATTCATTAATCCATTCATTTATTCAACAAATACTTATTTTGGAAGGTTCAATGATATGCGGTTTCCAATGGGATAAAAATCTTCTGGATTTTTAGGTATCTAGAGAAAGGGGGCTGCAACCGTGGGAGATGGGGATGGGGAAAAAGTCACTGTTGAAGTGAGGTTGTGAACGGTGCACGGTCGTTTAGCACATACCTGTATAGTAATCGCAGGAGATTGCCTAAGGCCGGGAGTGATTGGCTGGGGACTTGGGAGGCTCACACACTTCCCAGCCTCTGTAAGGGCAGAGTAGCTCACAACTCAGGAGTTTTGATCTGTGATATGATCGTGGGCGTGGGTGGCTGGGCCAGAGTGAAGAACAAGGAACTGAGAGGTCAACTGTTGGAAAGGCCATGCACATAGTTGTAGAAATCACCCAGGATTATGACAGAGGTTGTATAGGAGAGAATAGGACTAAACCAAGTACTAAAATCTTCAAAGAGGGCTGCAGATAATAGCAGCGAGGAAGATGGGTATCTGATTGTATTAGTCATCTAGGGCTGCAATACCAAATACTATAGTCTGAATGGCTTACACAGCATTTATCTAGACATCTGAGATCAAAGTGTCAGCAGAATTGGTTTCTTCTGAAGCCTCTCTGCTTAGCTTGTGGGTGGCTTTCTCCTTTGTCTTCATGTGGTCATTCCTCTGTGCATGTCTGTGTCCAAGTTGCTCTTCTTAAAAGGACACCAGTCATATTGGATTAGGACCCACCTCAATGACTTCATTTAACCTTCATTAACTCTGTATAGACCCTATCTCCAAATACAGTTACATTCTGAGCTACCGGGGATTAGAATTTCAATGAACGAATTTGGGGGGACACGATTAAGCCCATAACACTGATGATTATTGTTATGAGCAGAGAGCGAGGTTAAGGAAAAGGGAGTGAGAATTGTCTGAAAGGGGCAACAAAGAACAGTGAGGCCACCTTCCCTACCTCCAGACCCAATGCTATCAAAGCCATTCCAAGGGCGGGCAGCAGGGAAAACTGTACCCTCAGGGGGACAAAAATGTGAAAGGAAGATTCAGAGAAGAGGGTGAAGTCCTAGGAGGTTTTGTGGCTAGAGATACCATAACATAGCTTATTCTTTGCTAACTTAAATCCCTGTTTTTCTTGTAGACCCCAAAACCTTCTAGGAGCAGGGTATCAAATATATGTTTATGAGCATTCTTCTCATGTTCTTTCACCCTAGTCATTTGAGGATCCTCCCCTTTCCAGGGTTCCTGGAGACTTGCAATTCCCACCATCTCAATAGTGGTGTCCCCCAATGAACATGCTGCTACCTGCACTTTCTGCAACCCTCAAAGTGTCAAAATGGTGTCTTTTTCCCCTTTGTCCATAATGAGTCTGAAACACACTGGGCTTTCTAAAGAAATAGGGGAATGCCCCTCCTGTGCTCTGGAATGTGCCTTGGCCCCTATATTGCAGGATTTCTCTGCCTTAAGTGCCTGCAGTTCTTGGTCACGCCACTTCAAAGAATGAAGAGGTAGACCAGACACAGCAAAGCAAAGTTTATTGAGCAAAAATATATAAAGCTCCAGGAGGGGGAGGGGGGCCCAAGAGGGTTGCCCTCAGAGTTTCCAAGTTTAGGGGGTTTTATGAGTTCTTTTGCAGAATTATCTTAAGCAATCAGGGTGTGCTGAGTTGTGCCAATCAGGGCTATGGTCACATATCTGTCTACCTATTAGGTTAATGTCACTGTGCTGATGGTCTTTTTTTTTTTTTTTTTTTTGCTGACATCTGGGGGCTTATGTCTTAACTGTCCCTTGCCCGTGGTATTGACAAATGATTTGTGGTTAATTGCCTTATTTTAGGACATTTTGCAGAAGTCATTTCTAAACAAAGGCTGCAAAGCAGAATGTTAGTGCTGTTTTATTTCAGCTGTCCTGACTCCATATTTTCTTGTTGGGGACCCTGGCCCTGACTACCTAACTGTCAACTAACTCCTGACACCTACAACATTGTTCTCTTGTGTCTCATGAGCCCCTTGTGAAAACAACTCATTCCTCCCTCTTTGGGCTGTAGCAGCTCTTTTCATTCATCTCAGATGGTGGTCTCTGGATGCAGGCTGGATAAGACACTTGACTAGCCTTCCTCAGGGCTTCTGTCTTTTTTTTCTGGGTCATTACTCCCTTCTCTTTCAGCTAAACACCAAGGTCTATGGGCAGTTTAAATCAGAAACTAAGATCTTGGGGGCGCCTGGGTGGCTCAGTTGGTTAAGCATCTGCCTTCGACTCAGGTCATGATCCCTGGGTCCTGGGATCGAGCCCCACGTCTGGCTCCCTGCTCAGTGGAGAGCCTGCTTCTCCCTCTCTCTCTGCCACCTGCTCTGCCTACTTGTGCTTTCTCTCTCTGTGTCAAATAAATAAAATCTTAAAAAAAACAAAAAACATACCATTTAAAATAAAGAAAGAAAGAAAGAAGGAAAGAAACTAAGATCTCTTGGACCTGAAAGCCTGGTTCATCAAACATGCCCAGACATGCTTGAGCCCTAGTAGCAGATGCTACTTAGCTCTCTGCTTGGAACTCTGTTCCCCTGTTAGCCCGTTCCCACCATTCAGGTCTCAGTCAGAAACTACCCCTTCCGGGAAAGGCCTTTCCTGATCACTCTGTTTAAAGAAGTCACCTCACTTTCCCTCCACAATCTCTATTATATGGCCCTGCTTTATTATCCTCCCATGAAAATCAATAACTGGAATCATTTTGTATTTTTCTTGCTAATTCTGTGGCCTCCACCCCAATAGAGTAATTCTGCATGTTTTGTCCATTGGTACTTAGAACAATGCCTACCATATGTTATTTTTGCAACAAATGTTTACTCAATAAATAAATTAATGCGTTAATGTATCTGTGAACAGTGAGGTGCAATGGTGTTGCATCTGGTTTTATCATTCAAAGTTTTAGTTAAAAAAATTTGTCTTCTTAAATCCGATTCATTTTGAATCTAGTTTAATTTTATTGAAGGCTAATTTGCGTTTGGAAACTTGGTCTTGATGGAGTGCGGATATGCTCTAGAACTGGTCTGATTTACTAATGGTACCCCAAATCAGTAAGTCCTAGAACTTACATTACTCCTGTTACCATCCTTTCTTTTTTCCTTTCTAACTGATTTCTCACACATATCTTTTGACTGTTCCTTCAGTCAGTAGCCAGTAGCCAAGAGGGTCTGAAAGTACTCCTCAGGCCATTCCTAATGTTCCAGTGCCCAGAGGCGAATGGAACCTTATGGGCTAGACAAGAGCATCTCAGTGCAACCCCATCAGTGACTGCCCTTCCTGTGTGATCCAGTTGTGGGTTCGGGTAGGTGTGGGCTGCAGTGTCTCAGCTAGTGGACTGGGGAGGTTACTACTGCCATTGCCTTCTAACCCAAGCCCCAGGTTGCTGGGTGTGTGCTCTGTGTGTTTGACTCCAATTGCAAATCCCTTTGTCTCACGTGACAAGTTGACAGCTGGCATTGCAGACAACTCCCAGTGCCTCATTCCACCCCAGTTCCTCAATTCACACCCCTTCGACAATGGGGCTGGCCAAGGCTCAGCTTGAGTTTACTCCCATCCTTTTTATATACATGTTTTTCTCCTTCTGCATGGAGCCAGTTCTTCTTCTGTGAGTAAGTGTTTCTCAGCTTCACCTAATTTGGTGCTAGCTGAGCCTTTCCTTCAAAGCTTCATCTCTTCCTAAGAGTTCCCAGCATATTTTTTGGCTTATGCATTATTCCAGCTGCAGATTCATCCAGCCATCTCTATAGAAACACGTGTTTGTAAAAATCAAAAGCAAAGAGATACCAAATAGGGAATACATTAAAAGGATTTAAACTCACAGCTTATTTTCAGAAGGTGGACCTTAATAGAATGTTAAGCTTCCATTGGGTATGTATTCAAGTAACTGGAGTAAAACCTAATATTATGCAGACATTTAATGTAAAGAATACCAACCATCAAATTAAGTCCCTGAATAATAAGAGCTGCCTACTATAATACTCTGTAGTGATATGATTAAATTATGGCCATTCAATCTGTTTTTTGACACCAACATGAAAATAGGCTTTTTTCTGCACAGCAGAAAATAGAATAATTTATTTTGATCATTAATAGGGCATACCAGTACTTATCTTCATAGATCTGTATTAAATATTAACTAATTGTGGAAATTATTTATGCCACTGTAGCAAAGAAACATTCTAAGAGAAAGAGAGGAGAAAACCCATAGCCAGATTGGCATTAAAGTAACAGGACTCAGAAGGTGTATTATACCAAAAGTTAAGATAGCCACTTTATTTATGGAAGGACCACTTAGAGAAAGACCGAGAAGGTAGTCCTTAGAGTCCTGGTCAAGGGACACACTTGTTTCTGACACTGTATGCCCATGAGAACACCTTTATGTGGATATTTCATGATAACGAGCATAATCATTAATCCTAAAGACTGATTAGATGCATGTATCATACTGAATCATTGTAGGGATATAAAATATTTAAACCAAATCAAATATATACACATATATTTAAAAATATAAAGAAATTTATTTTTCTAGATTCCTTAAAATTGGGACATTTTTGGAATCAGTAAACCACTTTAAGACTTTCAGAATGCTAAAATGTTTGCTCATTTTCCACCATGGGCTCTCTCTAGGGAATCAAATACAGTTTTACTTTCTGCAGTTTGTGGTTTAATTTTCTTCAAGAGGTAGATGTGAAAAATAATGTGAATCAGTGACATGCTGGATTTAGGGCAGTTAAATGTGGTTTTTAAAAAGATCTTATTTATTTATTTGAGACACACACACACACACACACACACACACACACACACACACACAAAGAGAAGCAGACTCCCCACTGAGTGGAGAGCCCAATGTGGGGCTCGATCCCAGGACCCTGAGATCATGTCCTGAGCCGAAGGCAGACACTTAACCGACTGAGCCACTCAGGGGGCCCAGGGCAGTTAAATGTTTTGACCCTTAGTTTCCACTGTAATTTTAAGTAATTGGGCCAAGAGGCATCCCTTACAATAATATACATCAAGGAAAATATAGTTTGATATATATCAGGAAATTTCATCTCTTGTGCCTATGACTAGGAAGTTATTTATGAGGAATAGGGTAATGGAAAAGTCTTCATGCGCCAAAATGACCTTCCCCAATAGCCAGCCATGGGACCTGTCATTGGAGATGCCTCCTCTGGGTCCTGATTCTATAGGGCCGGGTAGCACCATGAGATGAAATGGCACCAGGGTCTAACCTGGAGCCATAGAGTCCATGGCACCTGGAATTCAGAAATCTCAGTTCATACTTTCTTCTGTTCTTTGTAATATCTAACACCATGCTAAGAGCACAATATACTTAATACTGAAAAAAAAATGCCATTGTGAAACTCTTCACAGTCTTTATAATTCTAAAGACAATAAAATGGTAGCTGTGGTTTTGGAAAGGAAATTAGTTTCACAGATTGTGAGAAAGACTAAAAGGGCTCTCTACATTAGACCCAGTTCATTCATTCTTTAATTTATCAGGCATTTGTTGGGCACATGAAATGTGTTCCCAAATAGCACATATGCAAATACAGAATTGCCATATAAGAATGGTGTGTGCTACCCTCGCCACAGGCTTGTACAGGGCTGATCTTCTGGTGGCATTTGCAGAAAAGCTGGCTTCAGTTGTTAGACATTAAAACGCTTCTTTACTGATTCATGGTCACTGTTTCAGCTCCCTCAAGGGATCCTTCACTGCCCTGGCTTCCCAGACCCCTTCTTAGGGATTCTCAGGGCTTTTCCCTCATCCAACAATTCAGATTTGACAGCACAGGTGACCAACTCTCTGACCCCCCACCCTCCAACCCAGCACAACTGCCATTGCATATATTGATTGGTTGGTGTCAAATTGTTCTTAATGATTTTAAATATTACCCCTGAGCACCTGGTGGAAGAGCTTCCATTATTCTTTAACTTCTTTATTCAAACTTCCATTATTCCTTAGAATCAGTTAATACAGGGGACCAAGCCTACACTGGAACTCTCAGATTAAAACCTCCCAGGTGGGATCTGTAGGCAGGTTAAGAACTAGAGGAACATAATAGCCTGAAGGTGTGGCCTATTATTTGGAAAAGAACTCACCAGTGAAACAATGAGATTCTTGTCAAAGCTAAGGAAGAAACTCTAAGTCTGGTGGGTCTCCATCTTGGTTGTACATTGGAGTCACTTGCACATAAGGAAGAAGACAAAAACCAAACATGATATCAGAGTCTCACTCCAGAGATTCTAATTCAACTGGTCTGGAGTATGTCCTGGACACTGGACTTTTTTTTTTTTTTAATGCTCCCCAGGGAATTTTAATGTGTAGTCCAAGTTGAAAACCACTGCTTTAAGCAAAGAATAAAACAAGTTAGGACATCTAGCCTTGGGAACAAGTATAAAAAGCTTGGAAAAAGGAAAACATAAAAATATATTGATAAGAGATGTGTGTGTGTGTGTGTGTGTGTGTATGAGAGAGAGAGAGAGAGAATAAACTAAATAAAAATTTATGGTATAAATGGCCTCATAGCTAGACTTCCTTAAGTTTCTCTATATTCTAGCAACTGTATTATTATTTTTAGTTTTATTTAATAACATGTCTCTGAGTGATTGACAGATTTGGCAATTCTGATCATAAAGGCTCTTGGTTTATAATATTTCAGGGCTTTAATAGTATTATAAAAACAGTTCAGCTCACTAATTGGTGCTTCCCTCTCTCCTTACTGCTTCTTTCCCTAAGTCCCTACTACAAGCCCAAGTGTTACCTGTCACCTTAAAGAGCCCACTTGCAGCTGAAACTGTGATATCAGCCCTACTGTCTGGTGTGGTTTGGATTTAGGTTGTGTTAAGAACTACTTCCAAGACCCTGGGCCCTGGGGCAAGCCTCGACTGCTGTGTAGCTCCTAACTTGTTGCAGTTTTAATAAGTGCTCATCCGCTAAATGTTGGCCCATTCCTTAGAACTGGGCTTCTGTCTTGAATCCAACCTTATGGTGTCCATGCCCTCCAGCCAAAGACCACCAGGAACATACCTGTAATTGAATAAGTTGGGTTTATTACTTGTATTGGTGAGGGAGAACACACACCGTGGGAAACCATGGGGTATCTCAATAGAGGCTGTTAGCAAGACCCACTTACAGGATTTGGCCTTTGGTCAGTGATATGAGGGAGGGTCTAAGAAAGCAGGTGTTCACTTTACATTGGATGCTCTCAGAAAGCAGGAGCAACGATTGGGGATCAATAAATCTTATCTGTAGAGAGGGCTGAGTAGGAAAGAAGTAGCAGTCACCCATTTGTGCTAAGAGATAGAGTGTTTGGTATTTTAGGGGTGCTATGGTGCCCTTGGTTTTATCTGTGCTTAGACAAAATTATGAAGTGGACCTGTTTGTCTTACTTTATTATGGTCTCTGAGTAACCTTGTCTGATGTTGGTGTTCCTGAGATTGTTTATATCCAATAGGAGAATAACATGTCCTAGCCGTTTGTGCAAGGCCACCTTCTGGATGTCAAGGGCTCTTTTTTTTTCCCCCTCAATAGTCTGCATGGTAATACTGCCTAGGTTCTTTCTAAAACTAGAACACTACCACAGCCCAGGTATGTTGGGGCTGGTGGTGCCTCTCTACTGGCAGGGCGCTGGTAGGGGGCTGCTAAGGATGGTAGGGGGCTGCTAAGGATGGGATAATGTTCTGAAACCCTAAAATCTGACTTCATATCATACCTGCCACCTTGATTCCTCCATCAAATCTCCTTCCCAATAACTGAGCTGGGCCCACTGGTACCTCTTGCTTCTACCAGACGCATTCTGACAACTGACTGATCAGCCCAGTGATTCTGCTACCCAGACTATATACCTGGGGTAGATGCACACAGCTCATGGTGGTGACCAGCATTCCCTTCTTTTTCTTCTTTTAGTAGTGCAACGGTCTCCTCCTGCATGTCTCCCATCCAAACAAGGCTGTATGGGAAGAAGAAATTTACGTTGAGTCAAAATTTATCTCTTTGAGACTCTCTCCCAACGTTGTCCTGTTTTCGTCGGACAGTCCTTCCACTTTGTTATTGATTACATGATTCCTGGATGAATAATGTATCTGCCATGTATTAGAACTCAGTAATATGGGGCCCTTTCCTTTATTTAGGAAGTTTGGAATGTTAAGAACCAGTGTGGACTACATAAAAAAAAGGCTGGGGAAGGGACATGGAGCAGATATGAAAGAAATAAGGCAATTAAGAAAATACAGTTCAGGGGCGCCTGGGTGGTTCAGTTAGTTAAGCACCCGACTCTTGATTTTGGATCAGGTCATGATCTCAGGGTGGTGGAATCAAGCGCCATGTCAGGCTCTGAGGACAGTGGGGAGTCTGCTTGAGATTCTCTCTCACCCGTTGCCACTGCTTGTGCACACTCTTTCTTTCTCTCTCTCTCCCTCTCAGATAAATAAAATAAATCTTAAAAAATAAGAAAATACAGTTCATGGTGGATAGATTTTCAGTGAAGAATGAGAAATTAAAGAGAAGTGTATGTAGGCCTTTACAGTTCCCTTATCATTCTAAGTTACTTTCCTGCCCAAAGAAATATTTCCTCTGACTCTCTGCTGTAATCACACAGTTCCCCAGAAATGTCAGATGGTCACATCATAAGGGATAGTAAATAGAAAAACAATAATAAAGAGAATGTACAAAAATAGGAAGAAATTAAGGTGATACTAGAATGATCCCTACAAAGACAAAAGACACTCACGTTTTTCCATTGTTGTAGAAAGAAACTCTGAAATGGAAAGAAAAGGCCAGATGACTTGGTCAAGGTCACCCGGGACCTCAGAGCAGAATGGGGGAGTGGATTATATTCGCTCTATCCACTAGACCATGATGTCTCTCAGTAGCAGCCTACCTGCAGGCTAAACTTATCCTATAGCATAGTTGGCACTGTGCTTGCGGGAGAGACTTGAAGAGACTAGCAGAATCACCATTTCAGGAGAAAGATTTATAGTTATACTTAATGAATCTGAGTAGTTGTTTTTCTAAGTGTCTTTACAAATATCTTTAGTATGGAGAAATAGAATTTAGCCTTGATAGCCACCTCATAAATGTTGACCGTGAATGCTTTGTTAGTGACATGTCTGCCTAAAAAGGAAATGGTATATTTATGAACTGCCATGAAAAAAAATCTCTGCAAGATTCACATTTGGACTATAGTGTGATACAGGTGATCTTATGGATTACTCAAGGGAACTCTCTTGGAAACCAGCTGCTGCAGTGATTCTGAGAATTACCTATATAAATGAAGTCAAATTTGGAGGGTGGACTCTTCTGTCTTTACACAGAAGATGTCATTTTTCTTTTTAGGAAAGTATCCATTATATGCTAAAATAGTTTATCACTTGCTTATTTTCTTGAAAAACTATTGCGATAGTACAGTACAACAGGACAGTACTGGTCAATAATTGGATTTAAAGCCAGAGGTGCACGCATGCATGCACACACACACACACACACACACGCACACACACAGGTTTTACAACATATTCTTAATTATTATATTTATAGAAGTTTGAAAGAGGCTAAAGGTAACTACTATTATAATGTAAAAGATTGGACCTCCAAGTGGAAAGGTCATACCAATTCTAGCATTCTACAAGGTTGAAACCTAAGTACAATTGAATCATATCTTTTCCACTCTAATTATCAGTCCTTAAGGATACATTTGATCTAATGCAGGCCTTTATTATACTTTTTATCAAATTATATTCTGTCTGCCTTGAAATGATGATAACATTCTTTATGACACCATTAGATTAACCCAAATCTTGAGCTTTTGGTGGCAAGTAGGTGGATATTAGGGGCCAGGAAGACATAAATGGTGCCAAGAATTACTTGTTTTCTCAATAAACAGAGCTTAGGGGAGTGTTTTCCTGGGAGAGCGCTCTCCACTTCCTCTAGTCAGTCATTTGACCCTCTATTTCTTCATGTAGGCTAATGTACCACTGGCCAGAATATTCTTAAGATATACCCCCACCCCACCATGCCCAGCTTCCTTTTATTGCGTTCTCATGCTCTCTCAGGACAGCTGCAATAAGAAGAATAGAGAATCAAATTTATTGATGCCCCATAACATTTCTAGTCAAGGTGTGGACATGGAGTTCCTGTGAGTAATTTAGTGGCTCACTTCTATAAATGCCATATGTGTGATTAATACGTTCTTGAGACATGTCCAGGACAAAGCAGCCCTCACCAGTGCTATGGTTTATGCTTCGTTTGCAAACATGGACCTTATTGTGACCTGCAGCTCCCCACTGGCTCTCTCCCCTAATTGTCAAACCTCTTCCAAAACAAGCTTTCCCATGTTGGGGCCACCTTCTCTCATTTCAATGGCTGCCATCCTGCCGAGCCTTTATTCTCAACCAGCTGGTTTCAACTGGTTTTGATTGTGGCAGAAATGTTGACATAGCAGATGGTCTTGATATTTCTGAAAACCAGCAACATGTTTGCCATTTCCACCTCCACGCTCTTGGCTACTGTTTCTCCTTCAAGTAGTTTGGGTCATTTTTAGCAAACCTGTATATTCTGATGATTTAAATATCAGATTAAGAGCAGTATAACACATAAATACCCTTGCAGAATATAGACAGAGGAAGAATTTTAGGGCTCTTCCACATACATAAAAAAACCCTTAAGCTGAGATAAATTTTGTTTGTTATGAGGGATTCTTAGATGAATTAGACTGAGCAAATAGTGAGTAGATTTTGAATATTTTCGGTGTGAAGTATCAAGCAGTGAGATGTGGCTAATGGGTTGTACTAGAAGAAATAGAGCCTAATATTCATGGTGTTTGAAGCCTTTTCTAAGAGTAATATACTGTTGAGTAATTTTTCTCCTTACTGAACACAAGAGGACTCAAGAGAAGGGCAAGTATAATTGGGTTAGAGAATATTCCCCAGCATTGACTCCAGAGCCAAAGCAAAACGAAGGTGCCATAACAACTTGATGATCTGGGCCCCAATCCAGCCATTCTGAAAAATTAAAGCAGACGGATTTATTCTTTCTTGTTTGCCCCATACAGGCAGGCAATGTGAACAGTCTCTTAACTCACTAAATAATGGTATAAAAATCTCTGCTTCTCTCCAAGCTGTATAAATACAATTTTGGAAAATGCTCATTCTCCCAGAAAGGACTGCACAGATGGGAAGGAGACATGAGTAATGGTGGCCCCACAAGGTTCAGCCAGCCTCTTGTGAGTCAGCATGCTTCCCCATGTCTGCAGGGCTCACTGACTGAGAGTGTGCTTTGGGTTGGCGAAGAAAGGATGGGTGAGGACCCTGACTCCAGAATGTCACAGTTAAGACACAGTTTACCAGGTACAAGTCCTTCCTTCTCAAGGTAGTAGTAATGATCATAAGAGCAGTGAAGTTTAGCTAATTGATTCCTCCAAATGCCTAAAGCGGCCTTCTAAGGATAAGGACATAGAACTGTGGATAGGGTGAGTAAGTAAAAAGGATGGGAAGCACTTGTGTAGGTGAACATCAGATGACCCAGGAATGAGGAGGACCAATTTGAGTGTAAGGTGTCTGTGGGGGGCGGGGGAGGAGCGGGGTGGGGGGAAGACAGACACATTGCACAGTGGAGCAGCAGAAGCAGCTCCGTGGGTCATTACGAGAACCTAGGGGCAGAGGGGCACTGGGTATATGACTTAATTTTCAATCCTGCCTGCCCTGCTGATAATGTTAGTAGGGTCTCCAAAGTAATGCACTGCTTGAATTAAAAGGTTTACTCCATAATGGAAAACAGCTCACTCAGCAAAGAATATTCTTTGACAGTAACCCTACCATCAAATCTAGCTTGCTATTGCCAAGCACAGTAGAGCAAGAATATTACTCTCTAGAGCAAGTAAAGAGAATTTAGGTAATATGAAAAGTATTTAACAACTAGATGGACTGCCTAACAAGAAATCAGAATAAACACAGTCATCAAACTGGAGTATTTGCCGGATCATGGGGGCTCAGGGGGCCAGAGGTGGTGGGGGAGGGAGTTCTGGGATAATTCTAAGGGTACCCAAGGATTTTAGTACTTTAATAACCAGACACACTAGCAAAATATAAGCCCTGAAGACAATCAACACTCCTATTAAGTCATGTAGTGAAATAGATTTGTCTATAACAGGTTAAGAGTCCATTCAGAAGCATTGATAAAGTTTATAGAGCCGAGAGCCCACATCTGAGATCCTTCTCACTGTGAAGGCTCCTTACTCTTTATCAAACTATATCTGTTAACCAAATAAAGCAATAATAATCATAACAATAAAATAATAATAAAGGATTCTCCTATGCCTTTTCTCTTTGATAGTAGACAGGAACTTCAAGGGAAAAGTATAAAGATTCCACAAAATGTTTAAATTCAGATCACATTACAGGGCCCCTTGGTGGCTCTCTTGGTTAAACATCTGACTCTTGGTTTCAGCTCAGGTCATGATCTTGTGGTCATGAGACTGAGCCCCACATCAGGCTCCATGCTCAGTGTGGAGTCTGCTTCAGATTTTTTCTCTCTCTCAAATAAATGAATAAATTAAAAAATCTTTAAATACAGATTACACTAAACACAAGGATCATTAAAATACAAGTTAAGTTGATCTGGTCCTTCTGGGTTAGCTTCTAAATTCTTTCAGTGTTCACCAGTAAATACGTATTCAGAACAGATGTTGAACCTATCAGGGATGCAATAATGGCCTATGATCCAGGTTATTCCTAGGATTATAGAACCCTTGACATATCTGAGAGTAGTGCTAATTCCCAGAGTGTACTTGGGTTCCAAAGCATTTTGGAAACATTTGGTAAACATGTGCAAACACACTCTATGTGTAATTGTCCTTGAAAACAGGTATCTAATTATCTATTTAGTGACTATATAACTTGGGCCTTTTTTCTCAAGAAACTGGAGGTGGTCAACATTTTAGGAAACTACACTTCACACAAACAAACTCATGGAACATAGCTCAAGTGATGTGCCTATGGGTCTTGAATATTTATTACTCTTTCCTAATAGAAAATGTATCGATCCGTCCATTTTCTTACTACTTACTACAAATATTCCTTTTTTCTTTAAGCAAAGAGTAATCTCAGTGATCTTATAAAAGGAATAAAGAATTTTATATTAGTTTAAAAAATTGCTTTATACCATATCTCAGGAAAAAATATTTCATATATTCTTTTTACAAAGACATCTCCTTTGAATTTAAAATAAAATATTTGATAAAATATGCCATATATGGAAAAATATGTATGGAGAGTTTGGGTCAAGCTCAAAATAGTATTGTAGATGTTAAATCGTACCAACTAGAGGTAGATTCCAATATTAGAAAAAAGTTGTTTTCCAGGCTTTCTGTGGTTTTATTTAACAGACATTCCACCTGAGTTCTACATTTATTTCTCAAAGCAGCTAAGCTTCCAGGGGAGAAATTATGCTGCAAGGTAAGAGTTTATAAGGCAACACACACAGATACTCCCTCACAAATGACAGTGAGTGCAAGCCCACCCTACATCCACCACTTGATAGTCTACTAGAATTCCACATGAGATGAATGGAAATATGGAATTAAAGTGATTCTTTCAAAATCATAATGATTAATCAACAAGTCGTAAAATAGGGTTTTAAAAATTCATCTTTAATGACCTGTATTTTTAGCCTACTTGGGTATTACATATATCCATTTACAACCCTTCCCTCCCCCTACACCTTGAATTTATCAAAAGCCCTTGGACTTTGTCTTGCAGCAGGCAATGTAAGCCATTATATTTGTTCTACCTCTGCTTTTTCTTTGCTCTATTTCAAGGCAGAATCCAGGCTTTGAAATTCCTTGCTGCATAGATGTTAGCCTGGCAGAAAATATTAGCAATCTTAAATACAAGCTTTCTTTTTTGTTTCATACACAAGCCTCAGCCCTTTAGAGAAGGTGGAGTCCCTGAGTTCTTGAGGAATGGGAGAGAGGTTTTAAAAGCAGGGAAAATGCTAAGTCATAATGGGCAGGGAAGAGAGGACCACAAGTTGCTTGTGTTGTGGACGAGAGCCATCTGGCAGCAAATGAGTCCTCAGAAGGAATGGTTCTGTTTCCAGACTCACCCAAATCCCCATGCCCTAAATGTGACCTAGGGGCCAGGTTACAGGACACAAGGAGAACGTAAGTATTCTCAGAACTAGAGTAAAAATCGAAAGGTCTTAAAAGGACCTTTCCAGGGCGCCTGGGTGGCTCAGATGGTTGGGCGACTGCCTTCGGCTCGGGTCATGATCCTGGAGTCCCGGGGTCGAGGCCCGCATCAGGCTTCCTGCTCGGCGGGGAGTCTGCTTCTCCCTCTGACCCTCCCCCATCTCATGCTCTCTCTCAAATAAATAAATAAAATCTTAAAAAAAAGGACCTTTCCAAAAACTGTAACTTAGTTTTATCCTAACTAATGCCTTTTCCATGAGTGTGTGAGTGAGTGAATGAGTGTGTGTGTGTGTGTGTGTGTGTGTGCTTGCATGCACACATAGGGGTGGAGAGGTTGGAGGATGGGGCTAAGCATATGTGTGAACTCCAATGGTATGGGTCACAGTTGAAATAAGTTGATTTAAGGAAATAAAAATGTGGTATTTCTCCTACTTAATGTAGACTAAATTCAACTCTATCCCAGAGGACCACTGAGGATTATAAATAAATAACCAAACCTTTAAGCTTAAATATAAATGGAACCTATTTTTTTTCCAGAAAGATAAATATATCATACTTATTATGTTTAAAATCTCCCACAGTTACTTCATGTCAAATTGTGCACATGATACACATTACCTACCCCTGCCAAATGGGGTCATTTATTGTTTTAACACCTTCGTCCTCTAGAAAGGTGCAGTGAATGTTACTTTTTGCTAAAACTCAGAATGCAATGATTCACTTCACAAATGTTTGCAACTAGTGTTCATCATACACTGTGTCTACTAGACACTGAACACTGATCTAGGTTTTGGAATGTGAAGATAAATGGCATACCGTCCAGCTCCCAAGGCACTCAGAGTCCCCGTGCTGACAATCTACTTTACTCCCAGATTTATTACCCTCTGAGGGAATCCTTGTATTTAACAGAGATCAGACAACCAAAAGTGCCTCACTTGTGGATGTTTTGCCATGGAGTGTTCGTCAGTCCCACTCCTCTGGAAGATAAATTTGTACCTAGAGCAGATAATGCTTCCCATTCCCCATCATGTCTTAGGATGCGTATGGCAGTAGTGATGACTATGACCGTATGCCAGAAATAAGACTATATTTCACCAAAATAGCAGCAAATCTTTATATTTCAACATGGGCTTACAGATCTCCACAAAATGTGATTTCAAGTAAATTTACATTATATGGATTGGCCAACTCCCTGAATATTTGCTACACTGGTCAGTATCTTTATCAAATATCTCTTCGTTGTCTTAGATCACCATCCAACAATAACGTCTACTCCTTTTTTAGTCATTCAAGAATCTGTATAACACAACAGAAGTGCCAGGAATTGGTTGGATCAGGGAATGCAGGTTAATGGTTAGGCCACCCTTGATACTTTGGTTAAGCTCCATATCTTTTCTTGATTATATCAGCATTTTCTCAGCTTCTTTTATTTGAGGAAATACATTTTTGTTTTTGAGAAAATACCGAGTTATGATTCAACAGTGTAGAAAGTGAGGTGAAGTTTAGAGATATTTTGTAAGTGGTACTCTAAACCAGACTTTTGTCCTAAAGACTTTTTTCTTCCTTTTTTCCCGTCTTTCTACAGCATTTATTTCCTCTGGTTCAAGCTATCTATAGCGGAAAGAATGACTCAGAGATTTAACATCGGTGTTATTTTAAAAGCAATCATCTGCAAAATTTAGATTCTTTCTACAATGATTGCCTTGAAAAATGAAAAATTCAGTCACACAATTGGTTTTTTGGCCTTGAGAATATCAAGCAGTTTATTTGACTGGCTTTTGCTAGAGTGACTGTTTAGTCTTTTGTGAGATGATGTGCCCCTTAGGTAGGACAGTCTGCCAAGTTGTTCCCAAAGCATTTGGGACTCACAGCTCTTTGCACCCCAATTATCGGCACAGCTTCTAGACCATCCACTTAGCTACCCAGACATCTTGTAGGGCACAGGTTTTTTGTTTTGTTTTTAAAGATTTTATTTATTTATTTGAGAGAGAGAGA
>NW_027397063.1:9997624-10221035 GCF_003265705.2 Callorhinus ursinus | reverse complement strand
GCCCTTGTAGGGCACAGATTTAAGGGAACTGGTTCTAACAAGTCATTTTTGCTCCTTTATTCCATAGGTTTTCTTCTTCCAGTCCCAATCTGAGGGCAGAATGTTTTCCTTCCACTCTTTAATATTTTTGTTCACCTACAGTTACTGTTCAAAGGTAACCTGGAAATTGTTCACAGGGAGAAATTTATGATGCAGTGTATGAGACTATAGTCCTATGCTTTGCATGGTTACTATAGCTCACATATCAGTCAGAGTTGTAATCAATAACTAGTTGCGGGGTAAATGAATAAAAGAATGATTCAATGACTATAACCAAAAATCAGTGGGTAAAAATGAATATAGGAGTTGCTAAGTAATAAGATACCATAGGAATGACTTAAATATTTTTACCAGATTGCATTTTTTTCCAAGTAAGAAATATTTTCAGTTCCAATGTTAGCAACTTAGAATGTCCTATTGTTTCACCCAGTGTCCAGGAAGGAAACAACATATTCAAACGCACCACTGAAAGAGTTTAATGGAGGGAGTGTTTACAGTGATGAGGACAGGAGTACATGTAGTAACACAACAAAAGATGGTGTAGTACCTTGGAGCCAGTGAAAGCAGGAATTTTGAGGGGCTCTGTGGAAAGAAGTTTGTTACTGGAATATAGAGAGAGTAGCTGGGTGGAAACACTTACTCAATAGAAATTGTGGCTTTAAGTAGAGGGTCAGACCTGACTTGTGTTGATGTGGTAGCGAGGTTGCTACTGGAATAAAAGTGCTTGCCTTATTCTCCACTAATCTTGTAATTTCTTGGTGCATGTCTTCCACTGGTTGGACTAGAAACTGGAGGACAAAGAAACCTATTGGTGTAGTCCCTAGAGGTTAGTCTTGGGCCTCAGAGCAGAGTGGAGAGTGAATCTGGAGGGGCAAGCAAAACTATCAAGATGCCTTCCTTACTAGCTGAGGTGGCTAATTGGACTACGAACTATTGACACTTTCTCCATATCTATATATGCAGGGTAATCGAAAGTAGGAAAAATATGTGCGTCAACAGTGAAGGTCTAGCAAAAAGAAAAACAAGTATTGCAACAGAAAAGAAAAACAGAGCTTCAATCTATCTTAGATTCCAAATGGTGTCATTTGTAGAAAATCAAAGTGAAACAGCATTAATGGCCCTCAAATTTATTTGATAAAAGGGCTAAAAATTGTGCACATATTTTTTTTTTTTTACCATTTATGTTAGAAAGAAAAAAGTCTTCAATTCTGTCTTTAAAAAATGCATTGGGTTCTCTAAAAATGGAGTCTGTACAGGGATCCTTTGAAGGAGTGCTTTCAGGAGACATCTTCAAGGATATGAAGAAAGCAGGAAAGTGCAGGGGAGGAAGCTAAACAGAGGTGTGGTACTGCCTCCTAGTATCAGCCTGATTCCACAGGGAGCTCTGGAGTGTGAATGGTACCACGAGACTGTCCTGCAAGGAGGCTAGGCAGAGAATGGGTCTTTAGGTGCAGACTACTCTGGTGGTGGTGGACGTATTCCTCCCAGTCATCACCAGGCAAGGGAGCTCTCCTTGGCTGATGGCAGATATCCCGAAGAGGGTGCATCTGTGAACCACTAGAAACCAACACCAGCAGCCAGGGGATGGGTGCATTGGCCTAATAAAGGAGATCCTAATAAAGTCACATCTGCTAGATACATGTAAGCTGGTAGGCGGAATCCTCCTTACCCTCAAATATTCCCGAATTCTAACTTCAGGGGCTGAGTATGTCTTTTATTACACTGCAGAACACAGTAAATCAGCTCATCTCTGACTAAATGTCAACCAGGGAGAGTTATTTCTGACATTGTTTGTTGCCATTGTGATTGTTGTGCTGTTTCGGGTTAAACCTGAATAGCTGTGGCTTTGAACCTTATGGCAGTCCCTCAGATAACAGAAGTCAGAAACCCATCCCCATTACAATTACAATCATAGCTCTAACTTAACCCCAAATCAAGATTCTCACAAAACTTTGGCATCTAGTATAAAACAAAAAGTTAAATAGGGATGTAGAAACTTACTGTTATTGTTAGGTCATATTTATTATACATTTTGACAGCAGGTGGATAAGAACTTTCCAATCACAAGTTACAACCTTGAGGAAATGAATAGGTATCAGGCTATCTTAGCTGGCATGTCTGCAGCCGATGATTTTTCTATTCAAAACTTTTTAAACTGTGGCACTTTAATGCATGGTACTGCTAATTTATTTTTTTCCAGCATCGTTTGTACAAAGTCTCCTAAAATCCATCACACTTGAGAACAGAGTCTAGACAGTTATTACGACACAATGAAAGGGAAACCTGGCAAATAAAAAAGGGAAAATGAATAGAAGTGCTGATTAAAGTAACAGTAGAGTTTATATGAGACTCCTTTTAAATTTGTATTTTCCAAATTTCATCTTTTGGAAGACTGAAATCACACTAAAGTATTGTAGTACTGGAAGTCCGCTTTATTTTATAGGCCTAAAGAGGAAAGAAGAAATATTTGCATTTATTTCTCCATAGAAAGAGTTCTGCAACCTAATTAAATAAATATTATGGCAGTGCATTCGAATAGTTTGCCTATCTGTGAGGAAAGAAAATGCTGTTTTCCTAAAGCCTTATATTTTCTGACACTGTTGAAGAGAAGAAAGGCAAGTCAGCCATTGCTGAATAAATTGTTTTATCAAATCTATATCAGATTTGAGGAAGTCAGCTTTTTTTATGGGAACTAAAGATGTGAAATTCACATAATCCGGTCCTTGAACACAATCTTTCCATTTAGGTTTCCAGAAGATCTCCTACTTCAGTTTTAGAGCCATCTGCTGTTGTCTTTTGCCGCTGAGTATGTGGATGGATAATTTCTCTGGGTGCGGTTAAATGAAGAAACGTGTTCTGGGATCTGGAAAAGCTAACACATAAATGATAACATCTGTGAAAGGTGTGAAGAAAGGGAGGAGGTAGAGCACGCACGTCAGGCACACACTATCAGTACAGAAGTCCAAGTTTCAGGCAAATAAGCTGAATGGAACAATGATTTCCAGAACGCAAACTCATCCCTGTGTCAAAGGGGTAGAAAGGATGAATAATTGGTCAGATGCATTCACGTGGCATGGAGAGGCACAAGCAACTCAACTGATGCCCTAAAGAAACAAAAAACAAAACCAACCCTGCTTGAATGAAAGACTAATGAAAACTTTCCAATCTGAGATTTGAATGAGTCCGTTTGTTAACACAGAATTTCGTTAAGACCGAAGTGTCATGACGGAGCTTGTCTTTTCTTCACAGGGATCATGGTTTTTGTTCTTTCTTGGTCCTTGCATCACATCCCCCTGTTGTAAGACATTGGCAGATGAGCTTCGTAGCAATCCTTTTCCGGGAGGGGTGTCCAGTCCTTCATATGGCAAAGTCACAGTTTGGCAGGTGTGAAGAGATTTAATTCCACTAAAAGCCTACAGCAGAGGTTGCCTTCTCATATTCAACACAGAGGATGCCCATTGGACGATTAATGCAATTTTCACATCCTTTTCAATTTGGCTCTACAGTGTCTCTTTCAATGACCATAATTCTCTGACTGATAACTTTTTCTGGATGGACCAATGAAAGCATTCTCACCACTTCAGATTAATGTGGAGAAAGTTTTTCATTAAGTCTTTATTCTTAGTGTTAAGCATCTTATTTTTTAGTGTCAATTTGAGCTTAGAGCACTGCCAAGTGTTTGGACCTCAAGTTCCAAGCAAAGGATTAAGCCAGAGGCAGAAGCCTCTAATCGTCTTATTTCTGTATCTCCAACTGCCTGTCCTCCTCTTCATGCCCACCCACCTTTCCACCTTTTTCAAGGCTGAACTCAACTCCCATTTCTCCCTTTAAACCTTCCCTGGCCTCAGGGCGCCTGGGTGGCTCAGTCAGCATCTGCCTTCCACTTAGGTCACGATCCCAGGGTCCTGGGATTGAGCACCGTGTCTGACTTCCTCATCCTCTCCCTCTGCCCTTCCGCACCCCCCCCCCCAGCTTGTGCTCTTCCTCTCCAAAAAAATAAATAAATAAATAAATAAATAAATAAATAAAGTGAAAATAAACCTTTCCTGGCACCTCTAGTATTCACTGGACACACTGACCAACTCATGACTGCATTGGTGAGCCTTCTTGCCACAGTAGGGCTGGGCTTCCCACACCCCAGCCTGCACCAGCATTACCAGGAGGGTTTGTTAAACACAGATGTCCAAGCCCCAGTTCACAGTTTCTGATTCTGTAGGGGTGGGAAGGGGCCCTGAGCATTTGCATTTCTAGCAAGTTCTCAGGGGAAGCCGATGCTGCTGGTCCAGGGACCACACGTGGAGAACCTCTGCTGTGGGGATGACCTTTTTCTCCTCCACCCACTGCCGCATTTGAGCTCACTTTTCAAAACTCTTCTCCATATCATAATTTTCTAGGGCTGCTGTAATAGAATACCACAGACTGGGTGGTTTAAACAACAGAAACATATTTTCTTACAGTTCTGGAAGCTGGAAATCCAAGGTCAACGTGTCAGCAGGGTGGGTTTCTTCTGAGGCCTCTCTGCTTGGCTTGCAGATGGCTGTCAGGCTGTCCTCACATGGTCTTGCCTCTGTGATGTCTCCCTGGGTGTCCTGAATCTCCTCTTCTTATAAGGACACAGATTGGATTGGAACCCATCCTAATGGCCTCATTGAAGCTGAATTGCATCTGTCAAGGTCCTATCTCACAGTACAATCACATTCCAAGGAACGAAGGGTTAGGGGTTCAACATAAGAATTTAGGGGGACACAGCTCAGCCCAGAAGAGTAGCAAACTCAGATACCTAAAGGGGCCCAGATAGTTCTGCAAATCTATGCATTTGGTGAGATGTAAGACATGAGAAATGAAAAGTGGTCATGCTGGTGTCTTCCCGATGGATCATAAACATCTTCACAGAATATATAGACTGTTCAGACTGAGCTACACAGTGACCATATTTGGGACACGGTTACTGTTCAGGCACGGTCACACTGCAAACACAAAAATGACTAATCCCCACCCCCTTTTGTCTGCTACTTTACCCATGATAACTCTAAACCTCAATTTAACTCTCCTGCCTCCTACATAAAAATTAATAATCAGTCATGAAAAACGCCACCTCCTGACGTCCTCCAGTCCACACCGCATTCCATCTTCCTTAAATCCTCCTCAGAATCCTCCAAAACAGGTCCACATCCCATAAGAAGTTCCTCCCAGCTCCTCCCAACTGCCCCGAAATGACTGTGGTTCCTCAGGAATGCGCTTCTCCTGTGCCCATGTAAGTTCAGTAATGGGAACTCTGACCCAGCTCTGTTCCCAGTGCTCCTTCATCACAGGGCTTTATGGACAGTAGGAATGATGTGGTTGTCTCTAACATGAGAATGGGTTTCGAATGATGTGCCATTTCTCAAGGTATTCAAAATAAACAAGATGCAACCTCATGCATGTCACATCCCAGAAGCTGTGGGCATGTTTTGCCAGCAGCATATTGCCAGCTCACTGCCCTTGTTCAAAGGTTTCAGCCTTCTACTGTGGTAGATGTCTTTGACATCTTCAGTTCTTATCAGTTTTTCTCACCCTTCATGGACACAGTGAGAGTAAGCTGTGAAAAAAGGCAGTGTTTCCTGTTTACAACCTTTGCCTCATTCAATTTACATTCACAGCTACTAGTGAGGTATGGTAGATTGATTCGTTTTAAAAATGAGGAAACTGGTCCTCAGAGATGTAGGTGTCTCCACCAACCTTAATATCAATAGTGTGACCAACTGCATACAGTAATTAAGTAAAAACGTCCAGGCCTGAACCCAGGTTCCTGTGTATCTTTTAGCTCTACTGCTGCTCCCTCAGCCTCCCAGGAACCTGGTCCCTGCCATGGAGTGGAAACAATGCTCTCCTCTGCTCTTGTGTGTTTTGTTTTCCTTCCCTTCTAGAACATAACATTCTTCAAGTTAGAGATGGTGTTATATATTTCTCTGGTATCCCACGGAGATAGATCCAATGTAATGCTGAGCACATAGCCGACCCTCAGTAAGAAGTCACTGACTGAATGAAACTCATAACCATTTCTCAGAGGCCAACAAAGGGAAGACATTGTTTTGGAGCAGGGAAAGTTTTCTGTCTTTGTGTCACTGTTGCAGGACCAGAGGCTGTAGTTACTTTAATTCTTCAGGGTGCTTGGCTGCAAAGAATTCTTCCTACCTCACAGTTTTTCTTATTATGGTTTCTGCGCTGAAAACTGTTGGGAGGTTCAGACTTCAATTCCATGTTCACTTCCTGGAATTTGGTGCGGATTAGAAATACACCTGAGGAGAAGTTGGTGGAGACTGTGATGTGCTATCCAGACCCTCCTTTAAGGAAGGATTTGTTGCTCCAGCTGTTGGGGGCACTATCGTCATCAGCCTTCACCCATCAGCCCCTGCTGGGCTGCCTGAGCTACAATGAGCTGTCCTGCTCGCAAGGGTGGCACCTTCTCCTGGAATGGTCCACATCCAGTGATTAATCAGTGAAGGTTTGAAGTCTTGGCCATCTTGGTCTAACTCAGGACAACTCTGAAGGGATCTCATGCATCAGCGCTGTCCATTAAGTTGTTGAGGTTGTCCTGAGTCAGGATATGACTCAACTTCTTCTGCCAAATCCTGCTTTCTTTTCTTTCCTTCCTCCGGTGTTGAATCTTAGGGCTTTCCTAAATAAACATTTTTGCACGTTAAACTGTCTTAGAGTCTGCTTCTTGCAAAAACCAGCTTGAGACAGAGAAGACTGGTGGGCAGTGAAGGTGTGGGGAGAAGGAAGGGCTTAGTTGATTCATGTGAAGAAGATGAACACTGTTTGAAGCCTCAAGAACATAAATGAATAGAATGTGTTTGGCTGTGGTCTGTTACAGCTGGCCATGCATTACATGGAGAATGTCTGGGTATGTCTTGTGGTGTTGTTAAACACCATTTATGCCTCTTTTACCCTGAGGGTGATGAAAAGGAAAGGACACAGGCTGGAGAGGGCTTCTCTGAGCTACTTGGGGCCGCTCAGGGTTCATTCAGCTGCTTAATATCTTTCTAGGTCCTCTTCCTTTAAAGCTAAGTAGACAGTTTATTTGCTTTTATAATGTTTGCATGATCTGGATCATTCTTAATCCAGTGAATAGGGCCTGTGTGCATCATGATGGCCCTCCTGTTTTCTCCCTAACATTGTTGGTAATCCCTGAACTTCTGACTGAGTGCATGACATTTTTTTTCATTTCCACTCAAGTTCAAGCCTGGTAATAAAGACTTCAGGTGGTCATTGGTTTACTCTTTTAATCTTCCTTTCTTCCCTGGAAACAAAGGCACAGGCAATTTACTAACTAGCATTATTTTGGCTGTGATGTCCACAGTGGCAAGCTTGGGGCTCCATTTACTCCTATACGTTCCCTATCACTTAGATGAATTTTGGGGTGCTGTTGGCACCAGGCCTCCCTCTGGAGTTTCCTCAGCAGGACTAATTTGATATATTGCCTCAACAAATCCCATCAGCCCTGCCTGATTTGGAACCAAGGGTAAAGGTAGTTTATTGGGGCAATAACAACGGAACTGTTCTGTCTGAGACAGCCAAATAATTTCCTCTCTGCGCCAGTCCAATACTATTTCCCTTAATCTTCTTAATGCCTAAGAAGCTGCTTCTTCCAATGTCCTTAAGGCCATTTTCTCCCCTGAAGGTTAATGCCCTGAGGGGAGGGCAGGCCCATCATTTCTGCTCCTTTGGGCAGGCAGCCTATTTTCTTTAGTTTCATTTGGCATTATATTAAAATGGCTCAGTGTTAAAACATATGATTCATAGTCATTGATGGTGTGGGTTAAGCTAAGACCCCACGTTGCCTCATCCAAGAGTCCTTTAAGACAGAACAGAACTGGCTACCTGAGTCCTCCTGGGTCTCTTGCCCATTGGGACTGCTGATGACCCATTAGCCTACTCACCCAACTTGTGTCCTTGTCGGCTTCTAGGATCCCGTCTCTCTTGGTGTCTAACTCAACTTTGTTCCCATTTCCTCCATGTTCCTGCACAGTTTGTCCCTACACTGAGTTTCCTGTCTTTCTACCCTTCCTTAACTACCCTGGAAAGGACTTCACTCCAGTCAACTGACATCTTCCATCTCTGACTACTTCTGGTTTAGGGGAAGGAGGGGCCAAGGCTGGACTGGTGTGAGCGCCACCCTTGAATCTTTAGTGACTTCACTGAAATCTACTTTGTTTCACTGTTTAATCAATGCCTCCATTCTCAAATTTTTAAAACCCTCTTTTCTGCCTAAAACAGTTCCTGAATTCTATTCACAGTTCTGGTGTGCCTGTCCAACTAGCCTCGTATTTTCTCAGCTGTCCTCTTGGATGAAGACCTGCTGTGCTCTGTTACCAACACTTTTTGATGGAAAGGGACCAGGACACCTTGACCTGGAAACCCTCTGCCTATAACCACTCCCTCCAGGTTTCTACTATTTTTTTTTGTTCAGAGTCATTTTTGGTGAACTTATAAGGAATGGGATTTTTTGGTAGCTTTATGGTAATCATCTGTGTGGTACATGAAAAACTAGATCATAAAACTTTAATTATAGAGGATTATTTTTATTATTTATAATCTCCTCTTCCATTTTTTATGGATTAAATTACAAATTGCTTGGTTTCATTCAAAAAGAGGGCGTGTGCTGTTGAGACTTTTTCAGTTAGTTGTCTTCTTAGTGATCTCCTTTATATTAGCTATTAATGTCTGTATCCAAATGCTGTCAGGATTTTAGCAAGTTCTTAAAAACCCGAAAGGTGTATTTTAGAAGTTGGGGCTGGAAGTGGCACCCTTCTCATCTCCTTTCGCTGTGTGATCCAATCAGTTGTGGCTTTGGTCCACTCTGCCTCTCTTTGGCTATCTGGGCCTTAGTTTAATTATGAACAAAATGAATGTCTTGTACTAGATGACCTCTAAATTCCTCTCCAGACGTGGCATTCTATGTGTCTATGAAAATTATCAACATTTTGAAGTTTGGGATTAGACATTCCAAATCACATTTGAATATGCCATTTTGAAAAGCATTACACTTCCTTTTGTTCAGAAATATTATTTTCCACACCCTGATTGGAGAATTGTTAGAGGCAGGATCTCTCAAATGAGACTCAAATGGGAGAAGAAAAGAGGGGGAAGGGAGAACTGAGTTTCAAGAACTGAATGAACACTTCACAGATTGTAAGTAGCTATCTTCCAGTGGGCCCTGAATTATGGGAAAGGAAAAAAAAATGTAGAACAAAGATTTAAACTAAGTATTGGGAGATTTTTGTGGTTCCAAAAGTGGGGTAAGTGTCAGTAAGGAGTGTACTATTGATTCCTTCCACTGCAGTGAACTCATTGCCAAGGATTTCTTTACCCCAAACAACAACTTTGTCACCTTGATCTTGAATCCTTCCCTTATCCTTCTTCAGTAATATATTGGTAAAACATTTTATACACACACACACACATATATTTGCATATATGATAAATACATTCATGTTTATATATTTATAATTTATCTACGAAATCAGAGAGAAATCCCATGTATCTTGGATATATATTATACATATATATGCATTAGGTATCTCTCTGTTTTGGTAGCTAAATTATAGTAAGTACAATATCCTGTTATGTATGCTAGCTGGAAATAAAAAGCTTTCCATGGAATAGAGAGTAGGCTTTCATAGACATTTATTTTCCATGTCACATTCTTTTTTCTGCACTGGCTTCTCATCTGAGTCCAGGCAGATCTTTCTTTTTTGAATTTCTGGTAACTAAGGACATTTGTGTCTTTCTGTGTAATCTCTTCAAACCTTATAATCCAGTTAAGAATGCCCATTTCACATATTGAGCAGTAATTGATTCCCTTAATGGGCATTTCCATGAACCATTCTCTCTCTTTCCCAGACGCTTTTTATCTGTCTGGACAAGTTTCTTTCAATAGCTGTTTACAGCATTCAAGCCTTTTATTCCCCCCATACCTGATTCACTTCCGTCTGTTATACTCTTTGTGACTTCTACTTCCCTCCAAGCCCTCTGTCCTCTGTCCCCAATCCTATTTCCAATGTCTTGGTCTCCAGTTCAAGTATTCATTCTCTTGCTCACTGATTTCTTTTCAGTCATTAAATTATAATTTTAAAACTTCTAAATATGATATTTATGATTAATGTCGCTTCCACCTCATGTTGGAGCAAAGATATATACAATATTATTTTGGACATATATGTATATATTTTAGGAAGATGTATTTCTTCCATGGGTTCTGGAAGAAGAAGCTTCTTTGCAGTGCTGATGGACTGACTGTCTAAATGAAATAATATTTTTTAAGACACCTAGCTTGGGGTTAGACTTCTAGAAGGTACTCTGTAAATAAATGACCTTTTCACTGTCATTGTGGACTTTCATAAAACTCAGCCGATGAATCAGGGAAGATGTTTTGCTCAAGAAGGTTCAACTTACCTAGATCCCTCACTTCATACTGTTAGTGTCTATTCTGCCTATTCATAAGGGCCCCACAGACATACTTCTCATTTTCTCATGGCATGAAACAAGGATTTATGTTTCCACAAATCAAGCTTTTCAAGAGAGATTCACAGTCATTTCCAGGCCCAAAATTCCCATGGAAGGAATTAGTATTCATTCATCTTGTGTGAGGTCCTCATTTCCTGACCTATCCAAAAGGTTAGGTCTTAGGGAGGATGGGATTAACCAAATTTAGATTTTGCTAGGGGGCATCTGTAGTACACATTCCACAGAGAGGGCAGAGAATTAAAAACTCTCCCAGGCACCTATTCATACCTTTTGCTCTCTTCTTCTTCTTCTTTGTTTTTAAAGATTTTATTTATTTATTTGAGAGAGAGAGAGAGAGAGAGAGAGCATGAGTGTGGGTGGGGGGAAGGGCAGCAGGAGAGGGAGAGAGAATCTCAAGCAGACTCCCTGCTAAGTGTGGAGCCCGACTCTGGGCTGGATCTCATGACCCTGAGATCATGACCTGAGCCAAAATCAAGAATTGGATGCTTGATCAACAGAGCCACCCAGGCACTCTTCTGAAGCCTCCAACATCACCTCTTCATTTCTCAGTATCAGCCTTGCTTTTAATTTCACTGAAACATAAAAGCAATTAAAAAAGAGAATTTGACATGTTCTGTTAGTAAATCGAATATTTCTTTTCTTTTCCTTAACTCCAATAACCATGGTTGATCTGTCCTCCCTCGTTCTGTCTAAAGTCATTTCCTCTACTTTATCATTAGTTCCCATTTTCTCTCTGTTACCCCAGGACTTCTCTCTTCCTGCATCATCAGTTTTCCCTCTCACTATGTAATATCTGTAAGTATATGAATGAACCATAAAATCTTCTGTTTAAAAAAATCCTCCCCTTACCCACATGTTCCTCCTGCTATGACTCCATCTCTCTGCTCCTCTTGGAAAACCCTCTTAGAAGAGTTACCCATGTTCTATATTTTCCTTTCATTCTTCTTGAACATCCTATTGTTAGGCTTTCTTCCCCACTACTTCTCATAAACTATTCTTGTCATGGTCACCAATGACTGAAAGTTGTTAGATTCAAAGGTAAATTTCAATCTTCATTATATTTTAACCATTAGCAACATTTGTCATAGTTGATCATTTCTTCCTTCCTAAGACATTTTTTTTAAGCCAGGTAAACAGGGAATTAATTTGGTTAGTTAAAGTATTAGAACTCAACACGTATTCTACACAAAGCACTACTAAAATCCATTAAATACTCCTTGTCAAAATATAGATGATAAGCATTTGAGATACATTCTGGTTCTGCTGATAAATGAACTGAGAGTTGTGCCTTCCATAGTTTTTAAAACTGAGGCTAAATTATTTAATAAATCTGGATGTGCAGTAAGCCAATGCCCCTTCAGAGAGGAGTTAATTTTTCTCTGCTATCTGAGAATGTTCATTTATTTCTACTACATAAACCATTACTCAAGATCTATAACTCCCACATCCATAAAGAAGCATCATACCCTTAATGGACTGGTGGTCCTTTAGCCTAATCCACAAAAAATAAAACGGTTCTTTTCTAAAATACGGGATGTTCCCCCCTCTTAACTCTAATGCAGGAGAAAGATATCCTGAACATCTACTTTATGATGTTACATCACTGTTATAGGTCCACCAACACAACACATCCTGATTTAAATTCACACCATACATCTTTTAGTGATTACATCTTATAATGGTATATAAATGTTTGCTGTTATTATCTCTAAGCATCTCAAACATACCACATCTAAAATTAAACATTTTATTGTTCATCTTCCAATCACCTTCAAACCACAGAAGACATAGACAATTAAATACTTTCCCAATTAGTTCTTTCTTCTCAACTTCCAAATCTCCTCTTCATTTTACTCTCAGACCATAATATTGCTTCTTATTTCACTGAAAAAACCTATTCCTCATGCTGACTTTTCCAATTCAAGTGAAGGCAATTCTTTTCTCCCGGGTACATAGACCAAAATACTTGGTGTCAGGACTGTCCCATTTTTCTTATTATAACTCATGTCTAATCTGTCAGCAGATCCAGTTGGTTTTATAGAATTCAGTAATTTTCACCATGGTTACCACTCTATACCAAGAAGTGTCCAATTACCTCTTGACTGGACAACCTCAAGTGGGTAACTGACCTCCCAGTGTCCACCTTTGCTCCTCTTCATTTTTTTTTTAACCCTTAAAGCATCCTGAGTATTTATTGTCTGCTTTCCTTACTAGAGGGTCACTACCATAAGAACAGGAACCTTTTCCCTTTTGTTTACTGCTATATTCCTAGCACCTAGGACTGTGCTTGGCATATCGTAGGCATTCAAAGCAATGTTAGTTGAAAGATCCGCTAATTTGTGAGCTCCTTGTCAAACAAGGACCTTGGCTTATCAAATTTTGTATTTCTTGTACATAATGCATTATAGGCAAAGAGCAGGTGCTCAAAATATATTTGTTCAATGAATCCCTGAGTTATTGGAGAGTAATACAAGAAAGTCCAAATTCCTCTCTAGCTCCTTTTACAGGTTGTCTTTTGTTTCCTTCATTGTAAGAGCACTATAAAAAGTCAAAGGGATAAATCTCTCCAGAATTAATAAAGGATCATTTGTTAGGATGAAGATCTGCAGATCACAGTGGATAAAAAAGCCTGGAGGTAGGGATTTGATTCAATAGGGAGCACCAGAACAGAGCTACCTGGGAGATTATTTGCAGGGAGATGAGGTCATGGACTCTACCTGGGACGTTACAACACCTCTTGCGGCAGGATAATGGAGTCTATGAGTTTTCAGAAACTGAAGAAAAAATATCCTGAGACTTTAGCATAGTGAGAAATAGCTGTTGTCCCATCTTTTATCCCTTCATTCTTAACTTTCTGTTTCCTCCATTCCTTCTTTCTTTCCTTCATTCATCTACTTGTATTGAGCACTTACTATGTGTCAGACATATGATGAAATGAAGAGACAGGAAAGATTCTTTTATCTATAGAGTGGATGGCACTGGATTGAGGGGGAGGAAGGAGGAGACAGGCTGAGAAGTACAAACAGAATAAGGTGATAAAAGCTTTAATGTGTTTATAAGAAGACGCAGATACACCCAAGGTGCCATTCCCACACGAGGACGAGACTGTGGGAAAGAGGATTTTCCCAGGAGATTTTGAAATTTGTTCTGAATTTTAAAGAATGAATATGAAGCTAGCTGATAGAAAGGAGAAAGACACTTTGGATAGAGGTGATAGCACTGTAGATATGCTGAGAGTACAACAGGGTATGTTCTAGAAACTACACTGGTCCCATGTGTCTAGAGTAGAGAAGACATGTGAGTGTGATTAAGGAAACAAAGTTAAAGGCAGGCAGAAACCAAATTATGAAGTTCATAGAAACTAAAATGAGAAGTCAGGACTTATTCTGGGTGCTCCAGGAGGTAATTTTAGGATTCTAATCAGGAAAGTAAAATAACTACTCAGATTTGTGTGGTAGTAAGGTAATATTAAAAACAGGAGAGTCTCTTTCTTGAGAATTTTTGTGCCAAGCAATGCTTAAAAGCTATTCATTTAATTCTTCTACTAAACCCCTGGAAAAATATTAAGCTCATTCTAACATTAAGGAGACAGAAATTTAGACAACTTCCCATAGGGATATGGGAATTCTCAGAATTCTCAGACCTCTCACTTAAAACTCTGAAATTCTTAATCTCCACTACCAGGGTTGTGCCTCGAATAGAGGTGGATAGTGGTGGAGTTGGTGCAGGGAGATGAGTTAGCACACTATTTCACTACGTCTGGAGGGAAATGATAAGAGTGTGAACTGTGACAATGGCAGTGGAGATGAGGGAAAAGATGATTTTGAGACAAATGAAGGAGATATAATTTATAGGATGGTAACTAGCTAGATGTGGAAGAGCAAGTAAAAGAATGAATGTGAGGTTGATGGTCATGGTAAGTGGGTGGGAGGTAGGGCCATTCACAGAAATAGAGGTAGATCAGGCCTGGAAGGGGTCAGATGTGTGGAGTGTGAGGGGCTTGTAGAACATGGGCAGTTGGATATACAGGATTGAAGCCCCTTAGAGGGCTATGAGCTAGAGGACAACTAGCACATAAACATGGATAATTGACCAAGGGATGGTTGGTAGCATAATTAGAGCAGAGGGCTTAGGATAAAGCTATGGAAACTAAACATTTAGTAGATTACAAGAAGAAGAAAACCTGCAAAAAGAGTCTGAGAGGGAACAGAAGGAGAAAAAGAGTAAAGTGAGGAGAGAGCGAGATCCCAGACCCAGGAGGGATTCCAGATTGAGGAGATGGGAAATGATGGACAATATTACAACAAGGACAAGTAAGGTAAGAACAGAAATATGCCCATTTTATTGGATGGTATCAGGCTCATCGTTCAACTTATCCAAAGAAATCTACTTGGTAAGGAAGCTGGTGGAACCCTGTGGCGGAGGGAGAGAGCAGTGGGAAGAAAGTGAGGGATTGGAACAGCCCAGGGGTAGGCAAGCGAGGTGTGAAATGCTGGCTAGAGCAGGCTGAGGTCATGGGAAGGATTTTTGGAAAGGGCTGTGGAAGTGATTTGGGAGGGATGGACTCCAAGAAAATATTGGAATGATGATTCTTTGATAAAAATTATGTTCGGAAACCTCAGAAATAGATCTTTGACTTGTTTCAACTATGCCTGTAAGGTGGGGGGGCATTTATGTATATCCTTTTAGCTTTATTCAGACTTTCAATGTGCACAAATATTGCTACCTCTTTATGTACAAAATAGGCTTTTTAATTTCTTTCCTCCTTCTTTGCCTTTCTTTTTTTCTATCAACTGAAGCATAGGAACTTGGGGAATAGAAGCTGTGATTTTAATTCACCACCAGTGAGTTTTTTCTTTCAGTAAGTTAGTATTAGCGGTCCCTACCAGAGTGCTGCCAGGGGAAGATTTTGAGCTGGCCTAGGATCCCTGTTTGATACAGTGCAGGATCCAGAGTTATCAACAATGTCAAACTGACTATTTCCATAGCCTTATATCCCTCTCTTCGAAGCACTCTTTGTCCTTGATCCCAGCTTTTGTTCTCTTGAGTGAAAGACTGAACAATGTCCTAGTTTAGGTGTTTCCATAGAAGGATCAGAAATAGCTTCTCCCTCTCTTAACTAGAGTAGGGGCACAGGAACCTATAATCACATAGAGGGACCATCGTGAACATTGTCATCATCTTTATGTTCAAAAGTAAAGACTTTAGATAAGTTGAAGTTCATTGATTTCAAAAGCATTTGATTGCAATGAGGATGGTTGGGGAGGGAGTAGAGATAGCGGGGGTAAAATGGATGGGGAAACTTCCTCAGATGGAGTTGTGTTTTTATTTTTTAAATTTTTTATTGTTATGGTAATCACCATACATTACATCATTAGTTTTTGATGTAGTGTTCCATGATTCATTGTTTGTGTATAACACCCAGTTGTGTTTTTAAAGATTTTATTTACTTATTTATTTGAGAGAGAGAGAGAAAATGAGCAGGGGGGGGAGAGGCAGAGGGAGAAGCAGGCTCCCCGCTGAGCAAGGAGCTGAAGCAGGACTTGATCCCAGGACCCTGGGGTCATGACCTGAGCCAAAGGCAGACGCTTAGCCAACTGAGCCACCCAGGTATCCCTGGAGTTGTATTTTTATATCTCAGAGACCGAGGATGCTGGAAGATGTAGAATACTAGGTTAGCTCTGTCCTTTGGCACTTGTATGTAGACTTTAACTTTTCCCAAGGATAAGTGTGGCAATCTGCACTTTCTTCACATCTGAGTGCCACTGGCTTCACTCATAGGCAGTATCAAATGGCCTGGAACCAGTGACATTTGCTTGTTCTGCCAGGGGTTTATGCCAACCCTACCTGGAATCTGTGGTTGTTCTGGTAAGGAGGACTTTGGTGCTCTAGCTGGGCACTAATGAATGTCTAAAATCTCAACAAAATCTTCACACTGGTTACTGTGGATACTCAATGGTAGTTTAAAAGCTGGCACTGACTGAGCTATAACCCGTAAGTTAGTCAATCAATAAGTAGTGTTTGGGAGCCTTAGCACAACTTGGCAAAAGTGTGACCAGCTGTGGTGAGTTGTTGGTTACATTTAAAAATTGAAGTTTGCCTGCTCTCCTGGTTTCCAGAGAAGCTCAAGGTGCTGAAGTCACTGATTACTTGCACACTTGTATCATGCTCACTAATTATTAAGAGTAACAACTGAAATTTGTATTATGCTTTCTATTTATACTTTCCCATATGTTTCCTTATTTGAAGCTCATAACAACATTGAAGAGAAGGTAATTACTACTGCTAATTTAGAGATGGGGAAAACAAGGCTCAACATATGTCAGTGCCATAGCTAAAGTCACAGAGTCTGTAAAAGGCCAAGGGGAACTTCGTTTTCTGTCTTCCATGGCTTTTCTCTGCGCAGAGAAGTTTGCTCCTACCCTGGTGTCAGGAATCTTTCAGAGTTATATCAGCCAGTAAAATCAGTAGGTTCCTGGGGTTAGGCGTTCCAGGGCAAATAGAGCTTGGAGGTTGCTGGAGAATGAGTTTCTTAGCATTGGTCAGCCTTGAGGTCAAATGCAATATTAGTAACACTGAATAGCTTTGCCCTTGAGAAATTAAAACCCCATCACCTCTAACCAGATTTGGATGAAGCATGTTCTTAGGTCTCATGAAGGGTTTAGCACATTCTATTTTTATGTAAGGCATGGGAGCCTTAATATGTTTTTTCATATTTTCCACAAAAGCATGTAAAGGAAGAGTGAAAATAAGAATAATGGGAACAAAATCAGTAAATTACCAACAGCCTTTTTTCTATAATTCAAGCATTGAGTTTTTTTCACCATAAGCCAATCTTCTAAAGGAAACAGATTTAAAAAAAAAAGTAATTTTTTAGATATATGGTACATTAAAAATACTGTATTATTGAGTAAATAATGGTGCCTCCACACAATGAGTCACTGCAGAGTCTTTAAACTTGATGATGCTGCAAATATCTAATGAAACAAGCACATACATAATATATTGTTATTTTTTTAAAAAGCAGCATATGTAGCAATATGAATGTGTGTGTGTGTGTGTATGTGTGTGTGTATGTGTGTGTGTGTCTAGGGAAAGATGGAGACGTACGGAAAGGACTGGAAGGATACATACAGATGCTTAGCTCGTTTCTACCTCTGGCTTAGGGATGTGCTGGTTGGGTTATCTGGGAAACAGATATTGTGACACGGGAGTGCAAAAGGATTATTGGAGATTCAACAAATGGTGTTGGGAAAACTGAATACATGCAAAAGAAAGAAATTGGGCCCCCCCATTCCATGAAAAGGAAAGAAGTTGGACCCTTACCATATACAAAAATTAATTCAAAATGGATCAACCACCTAAATGTAAGACTTAAAGCTATAAAACTCTTAGAAGAAAGTAGGGAAAAGCTTGATAGCATTGGATTTGATGATGGTTCTTAGATATGACACCAAAAGCACAGGCAAGGAAAATAAAAATAGATAAATTGGATTCTGTCAAAATTAACAACCTGTGCATCAAAGGACACAGTCAACACTACAAAAAGGTAACCCATGGAAGAGGAGAAAATATTTGCAAATTATAGACTTGATTTGAAGTAAGTATCTAGAATACATAAATAATTCCTACAACTCAACAAATAATCCAATTAAAAATGGGCAAAGGACTTGAACAGACAGTTTTCCAAGAAGGATATACAAATGCCCAACAAGCATATTGGAAGATGCTCAACATCACTGATCATTAGGGAAATGCAAATTAAATCCACAATGGGATACAGCCTCACACTCATTAGGATGGCCACTATCAATCAATCAATCAACCAATATCAAACGTTGATGAGGATGTGGAGAAAATAAAATCCTTGTGCAGTGTTGGTGGGAATGCAAAATAGTCCAGCCACTCTGGAAAATGATATGGTAGCTCCTCAAAAACCTAAAAATATTTTTACTGTATGCTACAGCCATTCCATTTCTGGGTGTATTTCCAAGAGAATCAAAAGCAGAGTCTCAAAGCAATATTTGCTCTTCCATGTCCATAGCAGCATTATTCACAATAGCCAAAAGGTGGAAGCAACTCATGGACAGTGGATGGGTAAACAAAATAGTCTATATACATACCATGTAATAATGTTTGCCTAAAAAGGGAAGGAAATTTTGACACATGCTATGACATTATATTAAGTGAAATAAGCTAACCACAAAAAGACAAATACTATATGATTTCACTTGCCTGAGGTGTCTGGAGTAGTGAAATTCATAGAAACAGAAAGAATTGTGGTTCCCAGGGCCTGGGGGAGGGAAGGATGGGCAATTGTTGTCTAATGGGTACAGAGTTTTAATTTTGCAAAATGAAAGCTCTGAAGGTTGGTTGCTCAACAATGTGAATATATTTAACACTACTGAACTGTGTACTTAAAAATGGCTAATTAGGTAAACATTGTATGTTCTGTGTGTTTTACCACAACTTAAAAAAGATTAGTGGGGAGTAAGGAGTAACGCCTGTTAAGGAAAAGGGGAGGAAGGAGAATTAGGCAGGGGGAACTATCACACTGTGAGGTAGACAGTCTCTAGGAGACTGTCTAGGAGAATTCTCGTAGGAGTTCTGAAGCAAAGATCGCCTATTAGAAGGGATCACTTTGGGTGGATACACCAGGCCTTTGGATCACCTCTTGACTTTGGTTATCATGAATTTGGCCACCATGCCTTACTCAGTCATTGTCAGGGGCTGCCCTGAGATGAGTAGGACCTCTGCCTGAAAGCTGACAGGTGCTGAAGGAGTTAACAGTTGGAGGCTGTCAGGCAGGCACACTCCTGGAGCTGGGCAGCAGTTCCTTCTTTGAAAAGGGATCTGAGTGACAGATCTCCATGTCTGCCACATGGGAGTAAGAGGAAGTTTTATCTTCCTTCAGTTTGCATTTCTGTGTATCCCACATTTCTAACAACAAATAAAAAATGACTTTTTAATAAAAAAATAAAATAAAAATAATTACAATATATGGCAACCAGTAATCTTAACTGTCAACAATTAGTTATTAAATATCCATTTCAGATTATTATGTGCAGACCCCTACCATGTAAACAAACACATTCTATCCTAATAAATCAAGGAATTATGAATTCTCCTGTGAAGCTGAAAGATGTTGGTTCTGCCATGTTGGTTGATATTCGTCAATTTGATTTTGGCATATGAAATGGGCATCACTCTAGATATTGCCTACTTTAATTTTATCCTACCAGAGTACAGAAGACATTCAGATGGATTATTGCAAAAATATTAACCACAATACACAAACCTGGGAAAGTATCATTTTATTTCTGTTCAAACAATGAAGTTATCACAACAGGCTTAAAAGAGTGGTGGAGACTTCCAAAGCAGGCAACCATAGATTCAGGAAGACAGTCAGGTATGGGCATCCAATAATGCTGTTAAAAAATTGTCAGATCCTCACATGAAAGGCAACTTCTAAGAAGAGGATGCAAGCGAAATCGTCAGAGTGACAGCTCTTTTAACTTTAAATTATTTATGGGTTATGTACCTGCATCTTGGGTAGGCTCGTGTCAAGAGGGCTTCATTCACAAAAGAATAAAAATTCCCTAATTTCAATGAAAGGAAGATGAACTAAGGGAGCAAGAAAATTGTAGAGAGAGTTACAGATCCAAAGGCTGAGAGAAATGCAGGGCTGTTGGCTTTTCTACATCTGTCAGGAATAACTGCATTGAGGTATTGGGAATTCATCCATGCAAAATTACTTGAGTAAAAAATTACTTTTTCCTACAAACTCACAAAGTAGAGGATCGATATACTGCTAGGAGATAGAAAACACTGAGTAATCACACATATCAAACTAAAACTGTTCCTGCTGTACACTTCTGAGACCTGGTTTTATGTCTAATTAAGCAACTGAAATGATTTATGGACTTTAGCATTTACTTTAAAAGTGGAATTTGAAGGACAATTCTGTCTCTCTAAATTTTACCAGTTTAAAAAGGAATCTTAAGTCACCAGTGATGAGACTCAATAAAATCTCCAGTTAAATGACTCTCCTGAGTTTGCATAAGGCTAAACTGATCAGAGTAATTTACCAAAATTTGGCAAGATTTTCAAGCTTGCTTAACCTTGTGGGGGTTTAGGAGGGTTTTTGGTTTGTTTTGTTTCTGTTTTTGTTTTGCATGCATTCAAAAAAAATGTCTATTCCATGACAGGCACTGTTCTAAGTGTTCATGATACAGCAGTGAATAAAACCAAACAAAAGTTTCTGGCCTCAGGGGGTTTAGCCCCTAGTGGGGAGAGGGGGGAAAGCCATAAATAAAACACAGAAGTGAGTAAGTATATAGTAGAGGATGATAAGTGCCATGGAAAAGAACAAAGAACGAAAAATGTAGAGGATGATAAGTGCTGTGGAAAGCAATAAAGTAGGAAAAATGTACAGGGAAAAGAAGGTGAGGAGAAGTGCAGTTCTAAATCTATAGAATAGGGAAGGCCTCACCCAGAAGGTGATGTTTGAGCAAAGACGTGAAAGGGGCTCCAGAGTGATTGATGTGCCTGTCTAGGAAGAGTGTGGCAAATAGGGGAAATAGCATGTGCAAAGGCCCTGCATCAGTCTGAGCAGGATACCAATGACACAGTCAAATGGGGTACTTTGAGGAGAATTGAAAAAAGTAATTATTTACAGAGATGTGCACAGGTTGTAGGAGAAATGACAAAGAACAATACAATATTCAGGAGGAAAAGACAGTGGAGCCCCATGATCATCACTGAGCCTGAGTGGGTGACTGGTAGGTGGTTATTGGAACTCAGAGTAACAAACAACTGTGTCAAAAGTCTGCCTAACAGGAGCTGTGGGACCTAAGGTTAAGGAATGCTGCGCCTGCAACATTGCAGGAAGGAAGCACAGGGAAGGAGGGAAAATGAAAGACTAATCTCACTTTCATCCCTCCTTCAGATCTTCTGCTGGGCTCCCCATTGACCATGTGAAAATTAAGAAAGAGAAACCTCACTAATGTGGACTCCAGGGGCTAGAAGGGGAGGCTGGAAGGGGACCATGTCAATTAGAGGAAGAATTGGACCCCGATAGAAGAAACACAATAGGAGAGAATCGTCAATTACAGGCCCTAACAGGGAAAGATGTTTATTGCGTGTTCTAGAAAAACTATCCCTGCAACTCAGCAGATGAGAAACTGTCATCATCTTGAACTCTTGCTTTTCTCCAGTGGGCTTTCATTCAAAACAACCCCTCTCAACTTCCTCTTTCTTCTCCATAAAATAACATTCCTCTTTTTTGTTTGCTGGACTTGTCTATGATTTTTGCCATAGCTTGCATGTCCCAAATTGCACTTATCTGATATTCCCAAATAAACCTCTTGTTGCTGGTAAAATAACAGGCTGATTTACTTTTAAGGTTAATAGCCAAATCCACCTGGAAGCAGAGGGCCAGAGAGATCATTGTGGTAGGTCATAAAGTTTATCCTTCCAGGGCACAGAGCACTGATGAGAAGGATGGAGACTAGGTATCTAGGGGTGAATGGAAAATTTATTTTGCAAGCTTTGAAGTGAGATTATGGCTGACGTGAAGAGGAATAGCAAGGATACCATTGTAATTACAGAGGAGGGATTGTGTAGAAGAATACCAGGATATGAGGTCAGAGAACTAGCAGACTAGAATTTGATGGGCATTGTCAGAGATTATAAAGCCCTTAGCTCTTACTATGAGTAAAACAGGGAGCTTTTGGAGAGTTCTTTGTGGAAAGGTGACAGGAGTTGGTGTGCCTTACAAGTGTATCGCTGGATGTTGAGTTAAAAATAGACTCTGTTGAGGTGGCTGGGTGATGGATATTGGGGAGGGTATGTGTGGTACTGAGCCCTGGATGTTGTGTAAGACTGATGAATCACAGACCTGTACCCCTGAAACAAATAATACATTACATGTTACTTAAAAAAAAATAGACTCTGGTGAGACAAGGGTGGACTCATGAGACCAATGAGGATGCTATTGCTTAATTCAGGCAAGAGAAATAGCAGTTTATAGGTGGACACAGTGAACAGGGTGTGTGTGTGTGTGTGTGTGTGTGTGTGTGTGTGTGTGTGTGTGTGTATGTGTGTGTGTGTGTGTGATAGAGAGGGAAACGGGAATCAAGGATGATTTCAAGTAGGAAGGACAGGGTTGCCATTGATTGATTTGGGAAAGACTATAGAAGAACCATTGCTTTTGAGAAAAATCTCAGAAATCAGTCGGGCATCTTGTATTTGAGGTGTCTGTTAGGACACGGTGAGTAAGCAGTTGGCTTTATATGAGTTTTGAGTTTAGGAGGAAGGTCTCACTTGGAGATAGAAATTTTGTAGATGTTAGTGTTAGAAGGTATTTAAAACCATTAGAAGAGATGAGATCACCTAAGGAGTGAGCATGGAGAGAAAAGAGAGGGGGTGCAGAACTTGGGTTTGGAGAAGCCAACAGACAGATAGAAGGAATCTCCAAGGTAGCAGAGAGAAAAAATTAAAAAGAGAAAGTGGTTTCCTGAAAAGGAAGTGAAGAAAATGTTTCCAGGAGGAGGGAATGATCAACAGTGATGATTAATGATCAATCGCTGCTGATAAGTACAATGAAGATGGAGATGCTGCTTAACCATTGGGTTTAGTAGCATGGAGGTCATCAGTTCCTTGATACATCCAGATTTCATAGAGTAGTGAGGGGAGTGGGTTTAATGAGAATGGGGATAGAAAGAAATGCACTGGAAATAATTAGTATAGATTTCTCTTAAGAGCATTTTGCTGTAAAGGTGAGCAGAAAAATAGGGCAGTAACTGGAGAGGAAAATAGGGCAGTAACTAGAGAGTCAAAGATTTTTTTTTAACAAGAGCTAGAACAGCATGTTTTAGGAAATTAAGAATGAGCTAGTGGAAAAGACAAATTGAAGATGCAAAAGAAAGAATAGAGAAGAGAATTGCTGGAACAATGTACTTGAGGAGGCAAGAGCAGGTGGAAGAGCCTGATGAAATTGACAGATTGTCTTAGATATGGGTTATGGACATTTCATTCATAGCAGTGGTTTCCAAACTTTTGTATTAAAATCACCTGGGAAGCTTTTAAAACTCTTGAGATCTACGTCTCATTCCCCTAAAAATTAAAACAGAGTATCTGGGAGAGGACCCGGCATAATAAAAAAAAAAAAAATGTTTCCCAGATGGCATGTATCAAATCACTTGGGGAACTTGATTACTTGCCCTACTCCCAGCGTTTCAGATTCAGTAGGTCTGAGTCCATCTGAGAATTTGCATTTCTGATATCCCTGGTGACACTGATGCTCCTGCGCTGGGGACAACTCTTTGAAGATCACTGATGTACAGTAACAGGAGCAAAGTTATAGTGTATGGGGGCCAATGCTGGTCGGTGGGTCAAGGTAGTGGTGGGAACTTGAGGACGTTCTCTTCTTATTTAAATATTCTCAATGAAGTGAAAAGAAAGGTCATCATTTGGAAGTGTGCAAGGTTAGGAGGGTATGGAAGAGTCAAGGAGAAAGGAGAAGGTATCTTATAAAATTTAGTGAATGGGACTGTGAGTGGTCTAAGGAAATGTAACACAATTTTGGAGCAATTTTGGGGCATCAGTAAGGGCTCACGTGAAGTTGGAAGTCATAAATTTAAAATGAGATCAACCAGCATGTTTGTGCTTTTCGCTCTAACCACACTTATTTGCATAGATGGAAGTGTAGATAAGGTAGAGAGATGCATTTGACCAAGGTTCAAGTTTTGCTAACGGTGCAATAAAGTAAGAGGGGAGCCACGGATTGGGAGTGTTCACAGGGGAGGAACTATAATGATTGAAATGGAATTGAAATTTGGGTAAGGAGGAAGAGAAAAACATTAAGAGAATGACTAGAAAGGGGGCAAAGTTAAAGGAATGAAGATTCACTGGAGCAGAAGGATTGTTGCATGTCAGACAAGAGAGTTTTTGAAATTGAGATTAAGGGGGAGTTGCATCTATTTATTATGACAAGGTCAGTCTTATGACCATGGGAGTGTGTGGTTGAGGAATTGTTGAGATTGTGGTTATGCAGAGGAGTTTAATGAGCCGAGAGCCCATGGTGTTAAAAAAGGCATTCATATGAATATTGAAATCAGTAGGATAAAAGGTAGACACAGTTTTGGAAAGAGACTAACAGTAAGCCGGATGCTGAGGGTTTTTGCAAAACAAGAGGAATTCAAAGCTGGGTTTTTTAGGAAGCATACAATAGTGTGGAAGTGGCAATGAGAAGCAGAAAAGACACTGTTCAAGCTCCCCACTTAGTGTATGGGGTTGTGGGAGAAGACAACCATCGCTTGAGAGGGCTTTCGAAGCAGCATGCCCTCACGAAAATCCAGATACTTGTTAAACTAAGAAGGTCAATAAAGCCCCAGAGAGAGGTTGAGGTGGTTGGGTGTTTGGGGATGTTTGGTCTGAGAACCAGAGGGCACGTGGAAGAGTTTCAGGAGTTGGGAAAGAGTCAAGGACTGGAACAGACTCAGGGATATGGAAAGATGTGGAGGATTAGAGGAGGTGAAGTGTTGCTTAGGAGTCCGAGCCTCTTGGGATGATGCATATAAATAGTGCAAAGGGCTATAATGTGATGAATCCTGGCAGCCTCAAGACAGAGAGTGGTGTTGAATTTTCAAATGTAGAGAGGCAGTCAGGGGTGGGGGCCTGGGACACCCCCTTCACAGCTTCTGAGTGGTGTGTGGAGGCCAGGGAAGGGTGGTGTTATTTTGAGTACATGAGGTTTTCTCTTGTCTCCTGAAGATGGAGTTTTGAGTGTATGGAGAGGGGATGTTAACTCAGAGTGCCCAGCCAAAATTATTTTAATTAAAGGAAATGATCTTGTAAGTGTTGCCAGACTCAGAGAAAAGGAACTCAGATGATTACATGGAGAACTGATGCAATATTTGGAAAGGGTTCACCCCTTATTTCTGGTAAAGGAATCCATAAGCAGTGACATAAAATTGGAGGAGCATTCCCACCACCGATCCATTTCTTTGTTGGTTAATGTGGTTTCATTTTTCTTGCTTTTACAGATTTTGTCTTAGATGTTTCTTATCCAAATTGCCCAAGTCATTGCTTTGGCTTTCTACTACACTTTAGGAACAAGGCCAGTTTCTTGGCAGAACCCTGATCTGTAGGCAATCGCAGATATTTTGTTTTGGTGTTCCTTTAAACCTTAATTTCTCAGGATTTGGTGGCATAAAATTCATTCCAACTAGAATTTATTGAGTTTTGGTATGCACAGTAATTGGTGATGTCCTCCGGGAGCTGCAGAAGAACTTTAAGATGCTGGGTAGCTTAAATGAAACTGAATGTTGCTTTGCATTTCTCAGCGTTTTTTTCCCCCACTGAACATTTCCAGATAATATTGAAAGTGCACCCTGAGCTTCAACTTATTATGGCTATTATTAAAATTAGAATTTATAATTTAAGAGAAGGCCTGCACATTTAGAAACCCCCATCTGTGAACCTTGAATTGATTATAAGGCAGAAACTATTTTATAGCTGTAACCAGAAAATCTAGGCTACTTAAACAGGCTTCTCCTTCAGCTACTGCCACATATCTCTGTTCTTTAGAGCAAAATCCCTGGAAAAAATATTTTTTAAAGATTTTATTTATTTATTTTTGAGAGAGACAGAGAGAGAGAGACAGAGAGAGCATAAGTTGGGGGAGGAGCAGAGGGAGAGGGACAAGCAGATTACATGCTGAGTGTGGAGCCCAACACAGGGTTCCATCCCAGGACCCTGAGATCAGGACCTGAGCCAAAACCAAGAGCTGGATGCTCAACCAACTGAGCCTCGCAGGCGGGCCCCTGGAAAATGTTTTTATCCTTGTTAGCTACATTACTATTACCTTCTATGCTCTCTGGCATCTATTTCGTTTGGGCATCGCCCCTATGTTGTTCACGGAGATCATTAATGCTCTCTGGGTTGTTCATTTTTAGTCTCCAGCCTGATTTCTGTGCAATGAATGTTTAGCCCTCATCTTGCTCTCTCACCACACATTTGACTCCATTGATAATTTTTTCCATCTTGAAATACTGCTGTTGCCTTCTTGGATCTCACATTCTCTGATTTTCCTGCTTCTTCCCTAGAAATTCCTTATCAGACTCCTTTGCTGGCTCTTCTTGGTCCTGCGAGTCTGTAAGATGCTGTTAAAAACTCAGCCCTGTCTTTGGCTCTCTTCTTTCTGAATAGACACTCATGTTGCAGGTGCTCTCATCAATCCTGTTGTTTTAAAAATTATCGATAGAATGGTGTTTCTCCAATCGTTCTTTCTAGCTGTGAGCTCTCCCTAAACTCCAGACTCAAGTATTCAACTGTGGGACATCTCTAGGTGCCTAGTGAACACCTCAGACTTCCCAGGCACCCAAACTGAACCCTGATTTCCTCCTCTCCAGGATTCCCTGTTTCAGTAAATGACACCAACACTCCCCTGGTTGCTCAGGCCCAATGATCATGGTTCTTTCTCTTATACCCAAAATACATTTGTAAATCCTCTGGTTCTATCTCTGAACTATGGCTAAAATCCAACTACTTCAAAGCTCCTTGTCATTATTTCCCCGGTCAAAAGCCTTCACCTGGAGCCCCAAAGAAGGCTTTGTAACTCATCTTCCACTCTTGTTGTTCTCCTAGATTCTAATTTGCACACAGAAAACAAAGTGACCTTTTAGAAAAGCCAGACAGATTATGTCCCTTCTTATCTCAGAACTTTCCAAAAGACTTTGCATGACATTGACTACAAAATATAAAGACAAGGCCCTACATTTCTGTCATGCTCCCCCGTCCCACACACCTAAGCTATGCTGAGCTTGCTGTTCCTTGAACACACTAGATACATTTCTGCCTAGATCTTTGCCCTTGCTATGTCCTTTGGCTACAATGCCTTCTGCCAAGATCTGTACCGACTTACTTTATTATTTTATTCAGGTCTCTGTGCAAATGTCATCTACTCAGAGAGGATTTCCTAGACTGTTGTATTTGAATACTAACTCCCCACCTATTACCATCTTTCTGAACTTTTTACAGCCTGACATTCAATTACGTATTTATTTGTTTATTTTTGTTTCTTCCAATGGAACGTAGGCTTCCTAGATTCAGGACTTTATTTTATTTCTCTGCTGTGCCTGGGGCACCTAGAACACTTTGAGCCTAGGAAAAATGGAATTACTGCTGGTGAGGTGAGCCCGAGTTGCATCTCCCTCCAGGGAGAGTTTTGAGAATGGTAAGCATTTGACAGATGGCCTGGAGTTATCTTCTTCCAACAGTTGTTATGGTCTAAGTGACTATTTCTGATCAGGAAATAGAAAGAACATTTAAAACATCTTATATTTTTATGTTTTAGTGGTGATGTTTTATATTTTTATAGTGATGAACCAGACCTATAATAAGGGCTTAACAAATTTTTGTTTAGCAAAGAATGAATGCTTAACAAATTTTTGTTTAGTAAAGAATGAATGCTATATATATATATATATATATATATATATGATACACAGAGATCATGTTACAAATTACAAGATCTTTAGATAATTTCTTATTTTGCAACAACTATGCTTCTAATGTTAAAGATGTTATTTAAAGAAGTAAAAAAATACATTTCACTTAGCTTTATGTGACTATCAGGATGATTGTGACATTCTTTCTCTATGACTTAGTTAGGTTTCAAGGCAAAGAGCATTCTATAAGGGAAAGAAAAATATGAGTGTATCTTTTTTTTTTTTTAAAGATTTTATTTATTTATTTGAGAGAGAGAGAATGAGAGATAGAGAGCACGAGAGGGAAGAGGGTCAGAGGGAGAAGCAGACTCCCTGCTGAGCAGGGAGCCCGATGTGGGACTCGATCCCGGGACTCCAGGATCATGACCTGAGCCGAAGGCAGTCGCTTAACCAACTGAGCCACCCAGGCGCCCAATATGAGTGTTTCTTAATTGACTAGAAATATGAACTCTTACCAGAACGTGTTTTTCTGAATCCTAGAAAATTAATCTCTAGGATTCCGTAAACCTCAACTTCAACCTCAGGCAGTATTTGATGTGTTACTACAGAGTATGGCCCTTTTATTTTACTTTATTCACATTTTAAACATAGCTTAATGAAATAATCTTGTTTTAACCAGGAAAAAAATATGAACTCTTATAAATATACTTAAATTGTAGCTTGAGAACCATTTAAGACAAAAATTATATGTGTTTTCAAGCTTCCACACATCAAGTAACTCCACCTGACAGAAATTTCTTGCAAAACTACATATCTACAGGAAAGACATATCCATATATAAGCAATATAATTTATTCAATTTTGGAGTATTGTTTTCTTTCATTCTCGCATTTTTTAAAAAGATTTATTTATTTATTTGAGAGAGAGAGATCGAGTGCACGTGGGAGGGGCAGAGGGAGAGGAAGAGAGAATCCTAAGCCGACTAAAACCTGCTGAGTGTGGAGCCTGAAGTGGGGCTCCATCCAGGACCCTGAGATCATGACCTGAGCCGAAACCCAGAGTCAGACGCTCAACCAACTGTGCCACCCAGGCACCCCTCTTGCATTTTTATCATACAAAGAAATTAGTGTTTGACATTCCTGGACATGAAATTCTGTCTCCTTTCTGTGCTGTTCATGTTAAATGCTTCCTTCTCTCCTTTTCATTTCACACAGAGCATAACAAGAGCTAAGTGTGGACAGAGCAGGGGTTTGGAATGAGCATCAGTTAAGTTGTCAGGAAATGTGGTTTCCAGTCCCTGTTTTACCTCTCATTAGCCATGTGACCTTGGGCAAAGCACCTAACCTCTCTAAAAAGAAGACATTGTTGTTGGCCTCGAAGCGGGCTTTTCATTCTGCAAGTCTCTGGATTTATGGAGTTCCCCACAATTCATTCCAGGGTATGATTTCCTCCCACTGAAGTACACCCCTCTTCAACATTGTGCTCCATGGATGAAACCCAAGTAAAGGGGTTCACAACCTTTTGGGATTCTAAATTTTGGCCACTCTTTTTATTACTTCAACATTAACTCGATTCATATTCTTATGTTTTAAAAAAGCTCTTTATCAGGAAATCACTTGGTTTGTGCAAAATATAAGCAGCATTCAACAAGACTTGGTTAATGTTATGTACAGCATGAATGGGACAAATAGGCATCTTTTTGCTGAGTTTAATATGCTGGCTCTAATATAATTGAAGAATGTAGGACAAAATCAGAGCTCATCCTTTTAGCACCCTATTGTACTCAGAGAAGAACATAAGTTCTAATATGCATTTTACATGTCAAAATTTTCATAGCTGTCCAATTTTTCTAAAATCAACTTTATTGAAGTATAATTTACATGGTTATAATGGGCACATTTTAAAGGTACACTTTTGTGAGTTGTGTCAAATGTATAAACCATGGGCTATGGGTTGAATTTTGTCCCCCTCCTCCCAAAAGAGATATATTGGAGTCCTAGACCCTAGTACCTCAGAATGTGACCATATTTGGAGAAAGAGTCTTTATAGAAGTGGTCCAGTTAAAATAAGGTCATTAGGGCAGGCCCTAATTTAATATTACTCTTATCCTTATAAAAAAGAGTAAATTTGGGCACAGAGACGTGCCCATAGGCAGAATGTCATAGGAAGACTGGAATTATACTTCCAGAAGCCAAGCAACTACCACAAGCTTGGAGAAAGGCCCTGGTCAGAACCTTTAGTGCCTTCAGAGGAAACATGGCTCTGCTGATACCTTAATCTCAGATTTCCAGCTGCCAGTATTGTGAGACAATAAATTTCTGCTGTTTAAGCAACTCAGTCTGTGACACTTTGTGATGGCAACCCTAGGAAACTAGGATATACCTTGTAACCATTACTCCAAATAAGATATAGAATATTCCCATAACCCCAGAAATTTCCCTGGTGTTTCCATGTAGTAAATCTTTGCTCCCTACTCCAGGCAAAACACTGATCTGATTTCTATCACTATAGATTAGTTTTGACTGTTTTAAGCTTCCTATGAGATGGTGCAGTATGTTCTTTTCTGTGCCTGGTTTCTTTCACTCAACATATTATTTTTAAGATCTATCCATGTTTTTGAGCATGTCAGTAGTTCGTTCCTTTTTATTGTCAAGTGTTTTCTACTCTCCATGAGTTGTTGCAACTCAACTGAGTGTAAATGTATGAGTCTATTTCTGGATTCTCTGTTCTGTTCCTCAACTGTTTTGAAACATTATATGTTCTGCTACTCCAAGTAATATGAAAATAAATAATTAGTATACTATCAAAATAAATTATTACTGAAACTCAACCTCAATCATAAAAGAAATGGTTTGACTCAGTCAGTCAGTCAGTCACAAAGATTAATATTATCGACACATCTTGTAGAGATAACAAACGATGCCATCAAAGAGGCCTTTCAGTGGTACCATTTTGCCTATTGTGTGAGATCCAAATACTTGAAAATATTGACATATACCCTAATTTGGAGGTATTTCTTCCTTTTGCTTCCTCTTTCTCCATACATGTGCTTGGAAAATCCTCTACACTATGAACCCTGTCATGCCTTGATGTAGAAAATCCTCTACACTATGAACCCTGTCATGCCTTGATGTAGAAAGTGATCCATTAAGTATTTATGATGATATCATGAAGCTTATACTTAACTTTTATCCACCTCCATTCAGGTAACAATGACTCTTATCTCCAAAAGTTGCTGTAAAAATTCCTTAACATTTATGTGGTACTGGACCTTCGCATTATATGTTGATTTTACATTTTCCAACACCCTATGTCCATTATAATCATGTCATTCTTCAACATGTCCCCCATACACGTATACATTTGTGATTTTTCATTTGGAATATTTTCCCCCTACTATCCACAGGGCCTTAAATGGATTTCTTTTTCTTCTACAAAACATTCCTTAACAGTCCTACTTGGCAGTGACCATTCACTTGGTCTACTGAAACAAGCACTATGAAGAACACATGATGGACACTGTAAATATTTGTTGAAAGAATGAAAGAAATCAGTAAGCACACCAGGATGATAGAATTTCAACTTGGTAATGTTTTTCTCCCCACCTCTTAAGTTCTATGAGGACAATGATAATTTCCTGAACGTAAGGATCTTTCTTATACATGAAAGACTAATCTTCAGGGTTCAAACTGTATAATCATTCTAAAATGATTTTTTATGAGATCTCATTTTTAAAAATCATGCTGTGGTGATAATTTACAAAGAGTCCACTTTGAAGAGAAAACTGCTTGGTGAAAAAGTGTTAAGACATAGTCTACTGGATGTGTGATCTGGGGTGAGCTCTAGATATTTGATGTCAGTCTATCAGTGACAGAGAACCATTAGAGGCTTTTAAACGGAGAAGCAGAGGATATTTGTAGATTGAAAGAGTGAAGGATTAAGAGAAGGAAGCATTTACAAGAGTATTATAAGATTTAGGATTATGGGGATTTAGGAATCATGCATGACACCACTACACCAGCAAAGCTGATGGTTTAATTATGAGGATTTGGAAGAGGCAGTAGAGGATTTGGTAGAGGCGGTCTTGGGAAGAGAGACTAGAATGTACATATATTTAAAAATAGGCTTATTGACCAGTTGGATATAGGGCAGTGGAGTGGGGAGGGAATCCAAAATGGCTTAGTCTGTTCAGATTCCTACAACAAAATACCATAGACTGGGTGGTTTATAAACCACAGGAATTTATTTCTCACTCTTCTGGAGACTGAAAAGTCCAAGATTAATGTGCTGGCATATTTGGTGTCTGGTGAGTTCCTGATACCTGGTTTATAGACAGGGCCTTCTTACTGTGTCCTCACATGGTGGAAAGGCAAGGGGTCTCCCAAGGGTCTCTTTTATAAGGGCACAGATCCTGTTCATGAGGGCGCCATCCTCATGACCTAATCACCCCCTTAGGACCCACTTCCAAATGCCATCACGTTGAGGATGAGATTTGAACATGTGAATTTCGTGGGGACACAAATATTCAGTGCATAGCACAAGACATCTTAGATTTTTTTAATTAAAATATTCATAATATTTTCAATGCTCCAATTCCTCTCCACTTTATTTATTTGTTTATCTAAAGATTTTATTTTTAAGTAATCTCTACACTCTATCAGGACTTGAACCCACAATCCCAAGATCAAAAGTGGCATGCTCCACTGACCGAGCCAGCCAGGCACCCCCGGTTCCTCTCCATTTTACTTTCCCCTGTCCTTTTTTTTTTTTTTTCCTTAGAGTGTAAAGGAAGCCATAAGGCCAGAACAGTGGCTTCAGAATTTGTCTCCATTAGATAGTCTCTGACAAATAATAGACATAGTCGCCGTATTATGTAGGCGTTTTAAAGTGCAGTCTATTTTAGTAATGTTTTTATGTATAATCAAGTGACTTTAAATTCTATACATAAGGACAGAAGACTTACTTGGCTGAAAATCAGGGAAATGACACCATTTTGAAGGGAGAACAAAGTAAAACATACAATGTGGGAAGGATAGGAAGGAAAACATAGAGGAAGGGCTGTTGGTAATATCTTAATGCTTTTGAGCTAATGCTATCTTCTGTCAATGATTAGTATGCAGACATTATCTAACAATTGCTCTTAAGAAATAGCATTTCTGATGAGCCTGACACTTCACATTCCTTTTGGCTTCTCTGTACTTCATCATATTTTGCTACGATTGGAAAGCTGTTCAATCTGAAAGTAGCATATTCCCTATATGGCTTGGGTAGAGAAGTAAAAAGAGAAACAAGGAAGAGATGAGGTAAAAGAGAGATAAAATGGAAATAAAAAATGCCTCGCATTATCCTTATACAGTCATAATTGTAGTATGTGTTTGTAGCACTTAACATTCTTCACATGTCACTTTCTTATTTTACATTTATGGTAAGATTGAGAAAGCAACATCACCTCCCCCTCATTTTACAGATAAAGGGACTGAGTCCCTGAATATTTAGGTAATGTCTAATATTTTATAATTTATGAGTGGCACATCCTTATCTTGACTTTTGGTTCTCTAACTCTTTACTCAGGTTGCGTATTCCAATGTGTTTTTTTGTTTGTTTGTTTTGGGTTTTTTTGATGGGGGTGGGGGCTGCAGCAGAAATAATTGGAGGATTAGCAGAGAAAGACACCTTCCTTTTCTAAGCCAGTTGTCTCTCCTGTACTTTTTCTCACACGTGTGAAATTCAGTATCAGTGGTGACAGCTTTCTGCAAAGTGAATTTGGCCAAATTCCATTACCCTCAGACTCTGCATAATTTTCAGTAGGTGCTAGTCACTGTAACTACTGTTTGCTCCACCGTCTCTGACTATATGGTCTTGGATATATACTGCTTACATATCTGACTGGTCACTGAAGTGGTTTCACACACCTGATTCTTCTGATACATGAAAAGTGAAGAAAAGCTAGAGCAAGAACTTAACAGTGTGTGCCTTTTGTCAGGACTTTAAAGAATGAAGTCATGATGGGAAGGCAGACCCATGAACTCCCTAGCTCCATGGTTCCCTGCCTATTGTATTAGTGTGTCACTTCTATGACACCTCTTTGGGTCCCAGTCTGGCTTTGTCCTGTGCAGACAGAGCTCAGCTTTGCTCTGACTCAGCTGGCTGCTGCTCTGACTTGGTTGGTTCCCGTTGTCTCTCTTAGAATTGCTGCCAAGCTGCCTCTTCAGCAGTTTCTAGCTCCAGCAGCTCTTGGCTCCCTGACTCCTGACCACTCACCTCTCCATTGCTACTTAATTTGCCTCTGTCTTCTGTTCTACCCCAGATTTCCCAAGCCATATGACATTCCCTGTCCAGCAGGGAGCAAGCCCAGGGGTTTTAGCTCCAAGTTTTGCTTCTTTTTTGAGTAACTTGAATCCTATCTTCTGAAATTGCTCTTGGGAAAAGGGCTAGTGGACAGTACTTACTTTTGTGCTTTTTATCTCCTCCCACATCTGATGTGCCCCGAATGAGGTGTATGTCTTAGCTTAGAGTGAGGATCTACTTTCGGAAAGGCTGCAGCCTGACCACCATCTTAACCTTCTGGGTTGAGGGGGGGTGGTTAGCTCCTCCTGGGGCTTGTGCTCATTATTTCTGGGGCTTGCTACTAAGTACTGAAAAACTCCACCAGCAAGTGTGAATTAGATTCAATCGATACTCCTTGTTGCTCTAGTGACTGACAATAGACAGCAGATCTGATTCCTACCCAGTATCCTCTGAAGATATCATTTGAAGCTGAAGATCATGACTCCTCACCTAGAATACTTTTTCCATGCTAAAATAATAGAATACATGTACATTAAAATTGCATGAAATTCTAGTTGTCCATCAAGTATCTGAAGAGACTCTCATGGGGGTTAGCAATTTCATTCTCTTACTGACTTAACCCTTTCTGTAGCCATGTTCCAACAACGTTGAGGAATAGCTGATATCAATGTGGGGGAGAAGCAGAGTCTTGAACATTAGTACCACCTATGTCACAACAGATTTCAGCAGTAAATTAAAGCTGAAGGAGTCAAATATGAGAAATGTCAAGTTTAGGATGACAGGGCCATATCCCAATGTAGTGAGCTTGGCTGTATGTTGGGCTGGCATCTCCAACAATGCAAGCCAGTGGAAGAATAGAGAAGTCAGCACTGAGAGGAACCAGGGATGGTTGCAGAGGTGGATGTTTGCCTACATTATGATGCTCAAAGGGATAGGTTCATCTCAACTTGACCTGGGCTGGCCTAGATTCTCTTTCAAGACTGAATGGGAGGTTGGAATAGTGAGAGGAGAGCCCAGTTTCGGGGTCATTGTAGAAATAAAAGAAGTAGTAGAACTCACTATCAGGTGGGAAGTTGAACTGGTTCAAAAGAAGACTCTGGCTTTCATCAGGGAGTACAAATGGCAGGCACAACGCTTTCTTGAGAATGGGGGAAGGGTATGGCAGGTTGTCAGGGCCATAGATAAGGGGTCAGGGGTAGCAAGATTTCACATCCAGTACATTTCTTCGTTGAGATAAAATCAGTAACTGAGTGGAACTGAATCTTCTGACTGAGGGTATTAATTCCTATGGGAGAGAGGAGCTATGGAGGATGTGGGTTGGAGTGACAGTAGTAGTATGGTAGTGACATAGGGTGACTAGCCTTCCTGGTTTGCACCGGCCTAGGAGATTTCTGGGACATGGGCCTTTTAAGTTGTAAGACTGAGGCAGTCCTGTTTTAACTGGTCACCCTATGAGGAAATAAATGTATTCGATAATCTTGTTCAAGTGCCTCAAGTATTGCTCAGGGTTAATTATGAAAAATAAATAGCTCTTTATGTTTATACAAAATGTGAAATGTGGGCTTGGAAGTAATTTTGGTGAGAAACTAATATTCACTTATTTTTTGCTGACATATTTAATCATAGAATCTTAGAATTTCTGAATCAAGATGGAAATTAGATGTCATTTAACCTCTCATTGTGAGAATGATAAAATTGAGAGCTAGGGAGATTCAATAAATAAGTCAAGTTTGTATAGTTAATTAAGGGCATACATTTTTTTGCATCCAAATTCTTTACTTGGCCTCATTATTTTTTTCTGCGGCACCTAAGTATTTTTCCTTTTTCCTCTTGGCAAGAGGGCTTAGGGGAAGAGATCCTAAGAATGTTTCATCACAAGGGAAAAATAACCATTTTTTGTATCTATATGAGATAATGGATGTTAAGTGAACTTATTGTAATCACTTCACAACATATGAAAGTTAAGTTTTTATGCTATATACCTTAAACTTATACAGGGCTGTATGTCAATTATATCTCAGTAAAACTGGGGGTGGGGGGAGTGTCTTTACCACACATAGGCTGATAGGTCTTTTTTCAGTTAGGTTCAGTCAGCCTTCTTCAGAAAGTTATAGCAAAATCTACTATAGAACTCTAAGAATATCAGGTTATAATGTTTCTATAACAGTTATTATTACTAACAGCATGACCACCATTACCACAATTACTGTAGTATGGGGAATATAAGACCATGTTTGTTTCAACCCCAATTTCTTAGGTGGATTGAAATGAAGAGTACCATAAATTCAAGGACTCTAGAAGTACTTCTTGGCTACTAGATATCTCTTCATGGTCCCTACCATAAATCTCTGAGATGGATGCTTAGCTCTGGGGTCAGTCAATTTATTCTTTCCTACATGTTGTCATTTTGGTTACTGCCTAGGCTATAAGCCATATTCGGGCCTTGCATCCCTGCAGTAGGAAAAGAAATAGAGTACTGCACAGTGACCAAAGCTTCAACCCCATAAACTGTTACAAGTAAATTCCATACCTGCAGAGTGAGTGAAAATGACAAATAACTCTTTACGCTTCAAAGTTGAAAGGAACAGATCGATTTCAACTGGAGGGTCAGCCTATCATTTTTCATTCCATATATTGTCGGGTCCATCATGTCCAACATGCCCAGAGTAGCTCCTGGGGGGATTGTCTGCTACTGAGACTCACAAATAGAAGAATGTTTTGAACAAGTCCCTGGATAAGATGTGTTAATTCTTTAAAGGTGCTCTATCCAGGTGAGTTCTAGAGAAAAAAAAAAATAGTCCAGATTCTTCACTGCTTAAAACTTTCTCTAGAATATGACCCTTAAAATTATCCCTTGGTGTTTCACCAGGCCCCCTTCTAGGTTGGATTGAGAACAAATTTGATCTGGGTTAGGGGTTGAAAGCAGACTAATATTTTGGCTCTTGAACCTGTAAAATTACCAAATGCAGGTTAAGTAATTAAATATCCCCACCACCAATGTTGTTGTTGTTGTTGTTAACATGACATCATGGATTCAATTTTGTTGAATAAGCTGATTTATTTGTCCAAACAGTGCCTTGACTATTTTGGAATTGAATAGATACTATTTTTGTGGGGAAAAAAAACCTTCTCATTGTTTCCAGGGAAATTATGGATTTTTGGAATGGTGAAGAAAGACAATGGATGTTACTAGAAGCCCAGAAACGACATATCTGGGATGCAAAATGTATTCCTCCATAGTGGCATCGAATCAGGGGAAGGGAAATTGATGTTTCTGAATTAAATGTTTCATCCCTAGAATTCCAGGAAGTATTTTCTAAACCACCCCCAGAAACTTACTTTAGTATTGTAAATCTCCAAGTAGTTCTAAAATGTCCCTTGTTGACCAGTAGGCAATTTCTAATGAAGAGTTTTTAAATTTGGCTAATGTCACCTCTATCATGGTCTTACATAAGCACCAAGTTTAATGTTATATAAGTGGTAATAACCAAGAGTTTCAGGCTTCAGTAAATATAAGGCCTATTAAGTACAAACTAAGTGAGGTTTATTGCTTTTGATACTTAATAAGTGTTTAGCTTAAAATAGTCACTTTTTTTCTCTGGTATAAAAGACCTTGCATGTACTTTGGACAATTAAAAATTAGCTTCATGAGAAGATCAAATTTAGATGGTTAATAAACCCACACTGGAACTGGGAGATTGCTTTCTCAGACAGAGTTTTTCCCTGTAATATATTGTTTTCAATAAAGAATCAGTCCCTACATTAACTATTCCAATATTCATTACAAAGGAAAACATAATAAAACATATCTTGTCGGATTAAGAAGCTCTTGAATCAACCTTTGGAAGACAAAGTGGAACTTCTGAATAAACAGATTATATTATGTAGGGCAATGCCAATAGGCAATCTTAATTATGCTTTCTTCCAGCATGTGATAGTATTTCCTATGAATTATTGTGGACAAAAACCCGGGACAGCCAACAATAGTTTAATTTTTAGAGTAGCTGAGATGTGCAGTGGTTCTTTTGCTTTTCTATTGTGCTTAAGAATGTCTAGTTTCATCATTTGCTTTAATTTGATTTAACTCATATTTGATTTTATAATTTTATCAAGAATAAATCCCTATCTAATTAGTAAAACACAGAAGGAAAGTAGGGAGAACACATCCCAAGGTTTAGGCACATGCAAATGAGTGGTATCTTCTTTTTGTGCACACAATGGAGGTTGAAAACCCATACATATTTTCCTGTGCTGATACACTTTGTGAGAAAAGCAAGCCAAAACCATCTTCTATTACATTTTCCCATTGGATAAACATTTTACCCATGTTTTATGCACAAAAAGATTCCTGAAAGTTTTCATTGTTTAGCTACATTATATAAATAGAAAATTACATTCACTAAGGTTGGACTGGTTATTTGAAATGTCATTGATTAATCTTCCTGTAAAACAGATTTTCATTTCTCATGCTTGCTTAAAACATGGGAGAAACCATCATTAAAATTAGCCCCTGTGTTTATAACAGACTTAATGGCGGTATACCGACTTTCTATATTTTGTGATATGGAAATCTGTTTTGTAGCCAAAGTGTGATATAACACTGGAAGCACTTGGGGCCATTTTGAGAAGTCTACCCAAATCAAAGAAGTCCTCTGAAATGATCTCACAGAATTTGTCTGGATTCACCTGAGTGTGCTTCTAGACCAAGGCTTCTACTTAATATCACAGGAAAGCAAAATGCCTTTGTCAGTTAGTTTAGTAGACTGATGTATGATGCACACCATTCTACTACTTTTGATATATAATCAATTCGAGGTCACCAGAAATAGTTTCTAACCAACAGTTTAATTCCAACATTCCGACATGTACTGTCGAAAATGTGACCATGATAATGTGAGGATTGCTTTCTGAACTTCTAATGCTATTTCCTCTATAAAAAGCATCGTTATGGGAAGATAATCTGTGACAAGCTTGGCTTTTTAAGGTAATTTCTCAAACTGACAACTCTGCCATATTTAATTTATTCCCCCCCTCCAAGTCTATATGACATGAATCAGCCTGACTATTTAGGTGTTCTCACATCAAATAAGATGTCCCAACATTCACATGGTTCAAAATTCAAAAGGCATAAAGGAATATTCATTGAAAATTCTCTCTCCACCCCCGTCAGCCACCCAGTTTCATTTCCTGGAGATAACAATATCACCAATTCCTTGGGTGTCCTTCCAGAGAGGTTCTGTGCTGCATACATAAACATATACATCAATAGATATAAATATATTATATGTTGGGGATCCTCTAATGAGCTATGCGGAATGTGCCTCAGAGTTGTCTGATTTTCTATGTGGTGTTAACTTCCTTGTACTTCCAAACTGTGCATGCATAAGAATGTCTGAGTAGCTTCCTCAGGTGTACCAGGCAGTAACAGCAGAGAAACCCTGGGGCAGGAAGCGGTGGGTCGGTGGTACAGTGAGAAGAGGTGCCGTGAAGTTACACTTGTGTTGAGGTGGGTCCTGAGTGACAGCTTGCAGTAAAAAGTTGAGGCAAGGGGCATCTGGGTGGCTCAGTCGGTTGAACGCCTAACTCTTGATTTTGGCTCAGGTCATGATCTCAGGGTGGTGAGATCGAGCCCTGTGTCGGGCCCCACACCCAGCACAGAGTCTGCTTGAGAGTCTCTTTCTCCCTCTGTCCCAAACTCTGCTCATGCTCTCTCCTCTCTCTCTAAACAAATAAATAAATAAAATCTTAAAAAACAAAAAAGTTGAGCCAAGAAGACATGAGAAAAGGCACAAGAGACGCCCAGTACACAGGACATTCTGGTGTGAGTATGCGTAGCCAGCCCATCAAAGTTAAAGAGAGGGCAGGAAGCGGTTGTTGATACTGAGATTATAGCAGAGACTCAGATTTAATAAACTATAAGTCTAGAAAGAGACTCATCTTGAGAATTTTTACCCAGGAACTGGCTTTTCCTACTAGGCTTTCCTAGTAGGCTTTTACTTTTTTCTTTTCTTTTTTCTTTTTTTTCTTTTCTTTTCTTTTTCTTCTCTTTTCCTTTCCTTTTCTTTTCTTTTTTCTCTTTTCTTTTCCTTTCCTTTCTTTTCTTTTTCTTTTTTTGTAAAATATACGTAACATAACATTTACCATTTTAACCATGTTTAAATGTACAATTCATTAGCATTAAGTACATTCATATTGTTGAGCAACCTAGTAGGCTTTTTAGAAGTGGTGCATGCTAGAAATTTTCAAGTTTTTGCTTATCTTGAAAGTTGCTGTTTTATGCCTATTTTTTCCACTTAGACCCTTGATATATTGAAAAATGTATGACTTTGAAGTCTTTCTGGGAATTCACCTTCTGCAGATCCCATGCCATGGAGATCATTAAAAGAAAATTTATGTCTGGAATTCTAAAACTCCATAAATGGCTGAAAAATTCCAGAGGCAAAAATAATTTATAGTGGCTGTTACTTTACTTATTGTTTTGAGACATGCCACTTATTGAATTATCTAGACATGCATTATTGATGCCATTTATAAGTCTGGGCAAACATCAAATTGTGCAAAGATCTTTCTCCTAAGTGGGAAGAGGGATGGTTGTTGATTCATGAGAGGCGTTGTCCTTGGATAAACTATGAAGTACCATATCAACTTCAGATTGTATTGATAACAATTGGTAAAGATAGGATGTGTCTTTTGATTATATAATCCTTAGGAAGCAATATATCTTTCTGCATTTTAGTGGGTTTGTGCACTGGCTGGCATAGACATGATTTTTCCCCTTTAAATCCACAATTCTTAAAACATGACTTGGAAGGGGCACCTGGATGGCTCAGTCAGTTGAACGTCTGACTTGATTTTGGCTCAGGTCATGATCTTGGGGTCCTGAGATGAAGCCCTTTGTCTGGCTCTGCACTCAGCGGGGAGTCTGCTTGAGATTCTCTCTCTCCCTCTCTCTGCCCACCCCCTCACTCACACACACACACACGCTCGCTCTCTCTAATAAATAAATAAAATCTTAAAAAAAAAACATGTCTTGGAAAAATACTTAGTTTTCAATAATTGGTTATTTCTAATGGCACAAATATTAAATACTAGAATACTAAATCCCAAGAACATGAAGCCCATTCCGCTGAAGAAGCATTTGAGCCTTCCTTTCTCTAGGATGGATGAAGCTTCTCTCTAATGGTGCCACACTACACATTTGTAAACTCCTACTTCAGCAACATCAGGTCTGTGATAGTTGGCAGACATATGCACACAATCATGTGCACAAACACACATTCACACAAACCACTGGTCAAGGATCTTGACAGAAAATATCTGTCAATATCTTTTCTAATTAAAATAAGGCAAATCAGAGGCACCCTCAAACTTACACACACAAGAATTTATAAGAATTGGGGTCAATGCTGCTGGTTGCTGTCTTCCTCTGTTTAGGCTACTGTAACCAATACCATAGATTGAATGGCTTGTAAACAACAGAAATTTATTTCTCACAGTTCTGGATGCTGGGGAGTCTGAGATCAAGGCATTGGCACATTTGGTGCTTGGTGAGAACTTGCTTCCTGATTCACAGACAGCTGTCTTTTCACTGTGTCCTCACTTGTTGAAAGGCGCAAGGGAGCTAGCTCTCTGGGGTTTCTTCTATATAAGAGCACTAATCCCATTCCTGAGATCTCATTTCTCATGACCTGATTCCCTCCCAAAGGCCCCACCTCCAAATATCATCACACTGGGGATTAGGTTTTAACAGGAGTTTTGGGGGCACACAAACATTCATTCTATAGTAGTTCTTAAAGCATTTTGTCTTGGGAAATGTATATATGACAAAATTTTAATCATCTCATGGTTATGTTAATAGTTTAATCGGAGCTCTTTGGGGAAATAACTTGCTGTCATTTTTTTTTCTGAATACACGGCCTTTCTTAAAGAATCTATAGTTGGTATTTTTGACTTTGCAAATGGAACATAAGTAAATTGTTCAATGCCTTTGGTATGCCGAACTAATCTGAGGATGTTACTATGTCTGAGGTTTCCTGTTTTATCAAAGAGCAAGAGAAATATGCTTCACATTATGAGGAGCACAGACATTAGCAGCTTTGAAGTTATTTCCGTGTTATGTCCTGTTGGATTATTTTGACCATTGAAATATCAATTAATCCTGTAAAAGAATATTATTAGAAGACTTTATTATACCTTTTATACAATGTTCAAGGCAGTATTTCTCAGCTTGGGCACTATCGCCATTTGGGGCCAGATAATTCTTCCATTTCTTTTTTTTTCAATTGAAGTATAGTTGATCAGGTTACTCTTTATTGTGGAGGCTGTAGGATGTTTAGCAGCATTCCTGCTCTCTAACCTCTAGATACTGGTAGCTCCAAAAACGTCTCCCAACTGTTGCCAAATGTCCCTGTGATTGGAAGTCATGGGGGGGATGCTCACATTTTAGAATCACTGACTTAAAGGAATCCCGATTTAAGCATGGTTTCTAGAGCTAGTTTCCCACTCTCTTTCTCTTAAAGATTTATTTATTTCTTTTGGAGAGAGAGAGCAAGTGAGAGAGAGAGAGTGCAAACAGGGGGAGGGGCAGAGGGAGAGGGAGAGAGAGAGAGAATCTCAAGCAGACTCCCTACTGAGCAAGGAGCCCGACCAGGGGCTCGATCTCACAACCCTGAGATCACGACCTGATCCAAAAATCAAGAGTCAGATGCTTAACTGACTGAGCCACCCAGGTGCTACAGCTAGTCTCAATGCCAGGTGTGTAAATCAAAGATGCATAGGGCTGTAGCATTGTTAAAATATGGAAATAATTTTATACCAGTTGCTAAATGGTTCAGTTCTGAGTCCTCCAAATTCTACTTCTACTCTGCTCTGTCTCCTCCACATAACCCATTTCCCACCTCTCCACTAGACAGAAACTCAAAGATTAAAACTGGCATAACAAGGGGACTCCAGGATCTGCCTTATTGATTGTTAAATTTTATTATCTATCTATTATTATTTACCAATTTTACTTTTTATATTTATTTTGTTGTCACTCCTTTACACAACTTAGAAGCAGCTGGGCTCACCCTACCTCTCCATTCACAGTTGAGTCCTAGAACAGAAAACCGGATTGCTGCCTTTAGTTTGTTGTCTTGATAGACAAATACTACACATTTCCCTGTTGTACACATCAGCCCTCTTCAAAAATGACTGAGCTCTCCTTACCCCTGATCTCATGTTAAACCACATTCTGCCTGGAGTTTAAAGATGGGCTTGTTGGAAAATTAATGGGAAAATATCCAGAGAGAAATTGCTACACAAACTTAAAATGTAGAAGTAGCTTCAGCTGAGATGATAAAAAAGCTCTGTCAACTTGCACAGGATAGAGTCAATGGTAAACAGGGCTTGGAATCCATCTGCATGTATGTAAGTCACTCATTGACAAACTGCTCATGCATCTCCACAGAGTTAGAGACACTGACAAACGTATTTATTCAGTAGTTACCATGGCTCTCAGCCTACACTCTTATCTGCAAGGTTACTGAGCATTTCAAGAGTCTCCTGTGGACTCCTTGGATTTCAGAGAATTGTTTGAATCTGGAAAAAAAAATCCACTTCTGCTTATGCTTTACATTAAGAATTACTGACCAATTTTCTGAAACTCTGAAAATTAAAAATTTCCTTAAAATATATGAAAACAAATATTTTATTTTAGTTTCTCTCTGGTTAGTATTTTAAATAACTATTTTTTCCTGATTATAAAAATGGACCACTTATCCCAAAAAAGTAATACAAAAATAAAGAAATAATAGTACTCTTTCATCTAACATCCCGGAGATAACAATTATCTTCAGGATTTTATATATAGATAATATTTTTGTTAAAGCAAAATGGGAGCATGCTCTAAATCCTCCTTTTTCTGCTTAATATAATGTGGACATAAAATAGTTTTGCATGATTCACCTGTGGTAGCTCATACAATGAGATAGTTCTCATTGTATGGATGATCATTATGCATTATCCTTATGGATAATTATATTGGTTTTATTTTATGTTGTATTCGACATTGTAATTATGATTCTCATGGATACATCTTTGCATATTTGTTTTCTTTCTTTTAGATCATTTCCTTAAAGTGAAAACATAGAGTAAGAAGATATGCACATTTTGCATTTTGGTGTATGTTGTCAAACTGCTCTTCAGGAAGATCTGCCCCATTTCCATTCTAATAGGGCATGAGTGTCCCCGTAACCCTTTCCTAGACACATATCTTTGGAAATCAGTTTTTTAATACATGAAGAAAGCCACCAAAATTTTGAATTTGTGAATTGGTTTAGGTTGACTATGGAAGTTTGCAATTGTGTTTTCCTAAGTAACTACGATCATAAAATTGAACATCTTCCCAAGTGAAATCAGGTTAACCTACATTAGGAGGCTTTAGGGAGTCCAGAGAGAGATGAGAGTGAATTATATGTCTGGTTATTGAGAAATAAGACCTTATGAAAGTAGTGTCAGCTGTGAAACTGAGCTGACTTTGGTTTAAATTTCTCCCTTAGAAATTCTGATCAGGAGCGGCGATTGTACTTAAGGACTTGCATTATTTTTATCACATTCAGTGACAAAGAAAAGCCTCAGCCTCACTTTCTAGTGCTTCTTCTGATGGAGTTATTTTTGAGTCCCTTTTCTCCAATTGCTTTTGAGAGGCCAGAGCCTAAGTGAAACACAGTTTGGGTCTGGGTTTGATGTGAGATGGTTTCCAGAAATCAGGTCGGTAGCTCTCATTTAAAAGATAATGACTCCAGCCAGGCTTAGAGCCCTCTCCTCTGGCAGAACGAGACCCAGCCTAGGGCTGGATCTGGACTGAAAGACAGCAAATAACACACTGGACTTTATTTTTTTTATTTTTTTTTTTTTTGGTCTCAGGCAGCTCCTGTGAGAGCATCTATCCTGTATGATTTTTCTCTCCTTCCGTCCCCTTCCCCAGCTCTCCTGCAAATCCCAAAGGACAAAGCCAATTTGCTTTCAGTACTTGCCTTATGAGTGGACTCCTTGTAACTTTTGGAGGAGAGGGGATAGTGGGGTAAAGGGACCTGAATGTATTGACTACATACAATATTCTAGCCTCATAGGGGACTTTTTTCATTTCCACGACGACAACATGAGATAATATGTTAGTCAGGATTCTTCAGAAAACAGAACCATGATATGTGTGTGTGTCTGTGTGTTTGTGTGTGTGTGTTTATATATAGAGAGAGATTTCATTTTAAGGAATTAATTCATGTAACTTTGGGGGCTGACAAGCCCCAGATGTGTAATGCAGACCAGTGGGCTGAAAATTCAGGCAAGGTTTCTATGTTGCGGTCTTGAGGCACAATTGCTTCCTCCTTGGGAAACTTCACTCTTCGTTCTTACGACCATCCATAATTTGGAGTGTCATCTATTTTACTTAAGTTAGCTGATTGCAATCGTTAATCATATCCGCAAATGCCTTCACAGCAACATCTAGACTAGCGTTTGTCCAAACGACTGGGCACCATAGCTGAGGCAAGTTGACATATAGATTAACCATCACAGATAGTTCTTAGAAGTTTGCACAAAGCTATAGTCCATACTAAATGACTTACCATTTACAGATGAGGAAACCAAGGCTCTCAGAAATTAGGTAACTTCAACAAAGTCCTACAGCTTGTAAGCAGTGGAACTGGGACTTCAGTCTCGCTCTGACTAACTCCCAAGTCCAGTGTGTTCACTGTAAGTGCACCCCCCCACACACACATGCATTCACACTGATGCACACACCCACATATTCATACTCATGCAGCACACTCAGTCACACGCACGCACCTCCGGTGCCCCCACACGTGAACCTCTCTTACTTTTTTAGCCTGAACCCTGAAAATCCAGGTCATAGAAAAAGGGAAACTAACCCAGATCAGCTTTCATAATCATTGCTATCTAAAGGGAGAGGATACACTACACCATAGGGTGGGGATAAATTGAATCAGAAAGGAAGGTAACTGTCACACTAACAAACTAAAACCTTATGATTTTTTTCAGGCTATTTTTTAGGAAATATCCCACTATGGTTAGACAAGTGAAAATTGTTCAGGGATGTGTAGTTGAAGCTGAATCTTCTATGCAACAGAGCTTAAGAGGAAAGTTAACAACCCTGTCAATCATTTGAAATATTCTAAAATATATATTTGGAAGCAGTGGTCTACATATTTCTGGAGCATTTTAGAATTTTTTAGACTCCTTTCTCACCCCTTCCCTCTTTTCAGGGCAATTAGGATATTCTATTTTTTATCAGCTACATCTGAGGGTATTGAGTGTTTTGATAATTTCAATATTGGATTCAATTAATTTTCATTCTGTCTGTATTGAAGAGTTGTGTGTTCTTTTATGCCATGCAGAAATGTGAATGTGAAATTTAAAAAGTTAGAAATCAAATGGCATTACTTCATTAGAATATAATCATTCAACCCCTAAATCACGTTTTGGCTCTGAGTTAGGAGGTGGCATTGTTATTTCAGAACAAAGAAGTTTGCACAAATAGCAGTTTTTTTGAAAATGTCCATATTTTTCTTTTTTCCTTTGACTCATTTTATGAGGATAGCTTTGAGAGAAAGCCGGAAAATGCTATGAACTATTGGCCCAAGGAAAATGCTAATCTTATAATGAAAAACAGTGTAGCTATTTTCAAATTGGAGATTCTCCTTTCAATGGTTTAGGCAGGTGTGCAATTAAAATCTGGTAATTCACATAGGAGACATTTGGCTGGTTTATAAATTTTATTTAGTAATTGACTAATTTGGGGCAAACAGTGATTTATATTCATAAATATAAGATGAATTCTCGGGGCGCCTGGGTGGCTCAGTTGGTTAGGCGACTGCCTTCGGCTCAGGTCATGATCCTGGAATCCTGGGATCGAGTCCTGCATTGGGCTCCCTGCTCAGCAGGGAGTCTGCTTCTCCCTCTGACCCTCCCCCCCCTCATGTTCTCTCTATCTCATTCCCTCTCTCAAATAAATAAAATCTTAAAAACAAAAGATGAATTCTCTAGATTTTGACATTACCTCCACATCCATCTGCTTTGAATGCTTAAATGAGCATCAGACACATACACACCAATTACTCATCATTGGAAATGTAGAGACTATTGAAAAGTTACAGCAATAAACTAGAAATTTCTACTTAGGACGTGCACACACTCCTTAAATTCATTTTAAAGGGGAAGGATAGTAAGATAATATTTTCCATTTTTACTTTCTATCTTCCCAAAGGCATGCACAAAGAATATTAAATATATACCACAAATTACAATACTTTTAGGAAGTGAAAGGTCCCATGCTGCATGTCGGTTCTGGCAGAAAGCTAGTAAAACATTCCATAAGAACATCCACAAGAACCAAGGACCTTACCAGTTCTCATATACTTTTAGTTATCGCAGTCCTTCTTGTCTCTAGTTACCAGCCATAAAATGGATAGAATCAACTGTGTATTTTTGTGTAGTGTCTTAGAGATTATAAACATTCAGAAGCATAGACAGAACCACACATTGAACCTGATTCTCCAGTCCAGGAAACAATAAATAAGGTGGTAGAACATTTCAGAGAGAAGATCTAAAGACTTTTAAAAATGAAAATGAATGCTGGAGACCTAATTTTATTGTGAAATTTTATTTCTTGGTGTGCCTCTGGGAGGCTGACTAAGAAAGGCTGGGCAGAACTTGACCAGTATTCTCCAGGCATACCATAGGGGGATATTTAGAAGTAAAAAACAAAACAAAAAAACTTCAGGGAACCATAAATCCTCACTTGGAAGTCCTCCTAATTTTATTCCAGTACCACTTCTCTGCAAAGCCCTCCTCACTGCTACCCAACACCCCAACTATGCCCCAGTCCCCTCAAGATCCATGGCAGTGGCCCAATTTCCAGAATTTTCTTTTTCATCTATAGTCTGGAAATATCCATTAGGGATGTGCTAGATGAAGCTCTGTGCTGATAAATTAATGCATGTTATGATGGGCAGATAACCAGGATTAATTTGATATGGTCTCAGGCTGCATATTTGCCTTAGCCCATATATCTCTTTTTCACAGCTTTCCCTCACACTCCACCACTGAGCTCCCCTGTGAGGATAAAAATGCAGTTATATAGATGAAAGCACATTGAAATTTGAAAAGCAATATACATGTATTAAATATTGCAGCAAAAGGATATATATATTACACAATTTAAATATTTGAGTTAAACACATAGTAACACCATATATATGTATAGTGTAATATATATATATGTGTATGTGTATATATATATATATACACACACCTTTCAGTGACTTCCCATTTCACTCAGGATGAAATCCAGAATTCTTACCATGGCGTAAAGCCTTTGCCTAAACTGTTCCGTTACTCCTGTGACCTAATCCCCCTTTGCTCACTCTGCTCCAGCCACAGTGGGCTCCTTGCTCTTCATCAAATAGGTCCTGTGTTCTCCCTTCTCAGGCTCTTAGCTTTTGCTCCTCCCTCTCCCCCGGTACGCTCTTGCCCTAGATAATTGCCAGTCTCACTCCCTCATCAAGAGATTTTCTGCTTAAATGGCACTGAATCAAGAGCCCCAGATCTTCCTAACAAAAACACAGACTTTTGTTCCCCAGCTCTTTTTACCTTGCTTATCTTCTTCAGAGCATTTCCACGGTCAGTGCTCTATTTATTATTTTTATTTTCTGTCCTTATCCTTCCATTAGAATGAAGCTCCAGAGAGTTTTGTTCTCTGGTAAAGCCCCAGCACCTATGATCCTGACTGACACATAGGACCTGTGCAGTGTCTGTTGAATGAATGAAAGAATATTAATTAGTAAAGGTAGCCCCAGGTAGCACTACTCTTCCCTCCTTGTTTATTGAACTGCTGATTTGTACTTTATTTTTTTGGAGCAGTTTTAGGTTTGCAGCAAAATGAAGGGGAAGGTAGAGAGATTTTTTATATACACTCTGCCCTGACTTTTGTCTCCCCCACTAACAAAATCTTATACCACAGCGGTATAGTGGTTGCACTTGGTGAACCTACGTTGACATTTCATCATCGCCCAGAGTTCATAGGTCACTCTTGTTGCTGTACAATCTATGGGTTTGGACAAATGTATACTGACGTGGATCCACCATGTTACTGTTACCACCGGTAACAGACAGAGTAGTTTCACTGCCCTAACAGGACTCTGTGCTTCACCTGTTCATCTCTCCCTCCTTCCTGACCTCTGGTAACTACCAATTGTTTTATTATTTCCATAGTTTTGCCTTTCCCATAATGTCATATGGTTGGAATCATACATCCTGTAGCCTTTTCAGATTGGCTTCTAGAAAGGGCTTTTCCAACTGTAAAGTACTGAGCCTTGCTAAAACTAACCAACAAGCAAACAAACCATAGATATATATAACCAATAGGCTTCACAAAACTGAAGGAAAACATCAAACGTTAAGTCATATTAAAACAGTACAAGTCTGGCCAGTGGTTTATCGATCTTATTAATTCTTTCAAAGAACCAACTTCTAGTCTCGTTGATCTGATCTATTGTGTTTCTGGTTTCTAATTCATTGATCTCTGCTTTAATTTTAATTATTTCTCTTCTAATGCTTGCCTTAGGCATCATTTGTTGCTTTTTCTCTAGTTCTTTAAGGTGTAGACTTAGTTGGTGAATTCGGGATTTTTCCATTTTTTTGAGTGAGGCTTGGATGGCTATGTATTTCCCCCTTAGGACCACCTTTGCAGTATCCCATAGGTTTTGGACCGATGTGTTTTCGTTCTCTTTGATTTCCATGAATTGTTTAAGTTCTTTGATTTCCTGGTTGACCCAAACATTCTTGAGCAGAGTGGTCTTTAGCTTCCAAGTGTTTGAATTTCTGCCAAATTTTTTCTTGTGATTGAGTTCCAGTTTTAAAGCATTGTGGTCTGATAATATGCAGGGAGTAACCTCAATCTTTTGGTATCGGTTGAGACCTGATTTGTGACCCAGTATGCGGTCTCTTCTGGAGAAAGTTCCATGTGCGCTCGAGAAGAATGAGTATTCTGTTGTTTTAGGGTGGAATGTTCTGTAAATATCTGTGAGGTCCATCTGGTCCAGTGTATCATTCAAAGCTCTTGTTTCCTTGTTGATTTTCTGCTTAGATGATCTGTCCATTGCTGAGAGTGGAGTATTGAGGTCTCCTACAATTAACGTATTGTTATCAATATGACTCTATTTTGGTTAACAGTTGGCTTATGTAGATGGCTACTCCCATGTTGGGGGCATAGATATTTACAATTGTTAGATCTTCTTGTTGGATAGACCCTTTAGGAATGATATAGTGTCCTTCTGTGTCTCTAATTACAGACTTTGGTTTAAAATCTAATTTGTCTGATATAAGAATTGCTAGCCCAGCTTTCTTTTGAGGTCCGCTGGCCTGGAAGATGGATCTCCATCCCTTCACTTTCAGTCTGGATGTATCTTTAGGTTCAAGATGAGTCTCTTGTAGGCAGCATACGGATGGGTCCTGTCTTTTTATCCAATTTGCAACCCTGTGCTGTTTTATGGGAGCATTTAGGCCATTCACATTGAGAATGATTATTGAAAGATATGAAATAATTGTCATCATGTTGCCTGTGAAGATGTTGTTTTTATAGATTGTCCCTGTAAATTTCTGTTGTATATCACTCTTGAGGTCTTTCTCCTTTTATAGAACCCCCCCCTTAATATTTCTTTCAGGGCCGGCTTAGTGGTCACATATTCTTTCAGTTTCTGCCAGTTGTGGAAGCTCTGCATCTCTCCATCCATTCTAAATGAAAGCCTTGCCGGATAAAGTATTCTTGGCTGCATGTTCTTCTCGCTTAGTACCCTGAATATTTCTTTCCAGCCCTTTCTGGCTTGCCAGGTCTCTGTGGATAGGTCTGACGTTATTCTGATGTTCCTCCCTCTGTTCGTAAGGAATCTCTCCACCCTAACTGTCCTTAAGATGGTTTCCTTGGTTCTAAGATTTACGAGTTTTACTATTACATGCCGGGGTGTTGGCCTGTTTTCCTTGATCTTGGGAGGGGTCCTCTCTGCCTCTAGGACGCGAATGTTTGTTTCATTCTCCAGATTAGGGAAGTTCTCAGCTACGATTTGCTCAAATACATCTTCTAGTTCATATATACAATGGAATATTACTCAGCCATCAGAAAGGATGAATACCCAACTTTTACATCAATGTGGATGGGACTGGAGGAGATTATGCTAAGTGAAATAAGTCAAGCAGAGAAAGTCAATTATCATATGGTTTCACTTATCTGTCGAACATAAGGAATAGCATGGAGGACATTAGGAGAAGGAAGGGAAAAATGAAGGGGGTGGATTGGAGGGAGAGATGAACCATAAGAGACTACGGACTCTGAGAAACAGAGTTTTAGAGGGGAGGTGGGGGGATTGGTTAGCCCGGTGATGGGGGTTAAGGAGGGCACGTACTGCATGGAGCACTGGGTGTTATATGAAAACGATGGATTGTGGATCACCACATCAAAAACTAATGATGTGTTTTATGGTGACTAACATAACATAATAAAATTTAAAAAAATAAAAAGTTGAAAATAGAAAAAAAATAAAAGTACAAAAGGAAACCTCTTGGGTTTAGAAGACAACTGTTCTTAAGAAGAATTTTTGGATGACATGAGCTATGAGTCTAACTTTAGCTAAAGTGCACTTTGTTGTATTTGGTCTTTTAGTGGTCCTGTTAGCCTTATGTGTCAATGAAGATCCTCTGTAACTTCCCCTGTGTTAACTGGTATGAGCCCCAGGCCTGCAGCTTCCTCTGTGTACGCTCAACTCAGCTGAGCCACTTCACCTTCCACAATTTTAGCATTCCTACCTTTGAAATAACACATTCAAGCTTAATGACCTCTAAGGGTTGCTCCTTGGGCTGATGTGACTTGACAGTTTCATTTGATAAATTCCTACAATTGAATTTAATAAATTAGTTTTGTAGTGACTGGTATTTTTTTTCTGGCACAGAACATAGATATTACTGTAATCTCTATAAGTCAAGGTACCAGGCCTATTTACTTCATTGCTATCAACTCAAAATTTAGTGTCTGACACAAAACAGGTCCTCAATAAAAATCCGTTGATTGAATAAATGCCTGAATGCATGAATAAGTGAATGAAAGTGATTCAAAGTGGGTGTCTACAAATGTATCAGGCTTAATTTTTAGTAACCTGACGGACTTTTCTGTTTTGTTCTCCTTAGTATTAAGTAGAAATATTGCCTCTACTATTTTAACTTTAATGCTATTTCATAGTTTTAGGGCCTGATTACTTAAATCCATGTTCCAGACATGTAAAAGCCAATGTTTTTATTTCCAAAGACATACTCCAAGCCTGGTGACATGGAAACAGTGCTGCCCGATTGGGTTTTCCCCTAAAGAATGGAGACCATATAAAGGACTTATGTTTAGTATGTTATTCATGCTCCCAACAACTTGTACATTCACAGGTTATCACTCGCCTCTTCACCAACAATAAAATGAAGCTCTGCTATGAATAGAATATAGGTTGCTGTCAGGTAAAAATATATCCTTGCTTGAACAATGGATATTTGCATCCATCCCCTTGGGTGCAGCCACATGTGGCCATTACTTCGGTGAAACATAGCTGTCAAAGCAAAATTGCAGTGAGGGAAGCTAAAACACTTCTTGAGATGTTCTTGCTGTGTAACCACCACCAGTCTCTGGAGTTGGAAGAAGAGAGTAGAGGTACAACATTTATTAATACTCCTTTGTTCCTCAGACTAGCCAGTCAGCTGAGCACTTCATTGCCTATGGCATGTGTTAGGGTCATTAACTATTGGAAACATTCAAAATTAATGTTAACTTCATGTCATCATGGATTTGTATCTTTTGGGTGACTCTGAGGTACCTGAGGAAGGAAAATCTGGGAGAAAATTTTGGCTCCTGCGACATTTGGGGGCAGGGCAATTCTTTGTTTTACACGATTGCCGTTTGTGCTGTACTAAATGCCAGGAACATCTCTTTAGAGACAGTGTCACCCAAAATGCTATCACGTTGTTCCAAAGACTCCCTGGTTCTTGGTAGTAGGGTGGTGGTACCACTTCTCATGGTGAATCATGCCCATTAAGGAGAGCCATATAGAAAAGGAGCAGAGAGGGAAGAGGATATTTTCTTGAGGTGATCACTTTGAATTTAAGAGCTTTGGGCTTAAATCTAACTTTTATTATGGCATTTGGGCAACTACATCCTATACCCTAGTTTGTAGTTCTATAAAAGTTTCACTAATGAATTCAACATATATTTTTACTGACTGCCTATATTGCCCCAGACATTTTACTGGGTGTTGGGTATGGAGTTATGCATTAAACAGACATGCTGCTGGTCTCAGGGAGCTTAAGGTCTAGTAGAGAAAGGGGACAGAACAGAAACAAGTAAACAATATTTGATTACATCTTGGGATAAGTGCTGTGAAGGCAACACAGGAAATTGTGATGCAGAGCAATGCTAAGGGGTCATTGGAGACTTCCTCAGATCACGTTGTTAGGGAAGTCTTACCATTTGGTATTTCAACTGAGATCTGAAAATGAGAAGCATGGAGCATCAGTATGTGCAAAGAGCAGGAAAGAGTGTGGCAATAACAGCCCAAACCAACAAGTGTGGAGAGAAGTGACACAGTGCAGTGAATAAAAGCAAGGACTTCAAGGTTCTGCTGGTTTCCTCTAAGAAGTATGCCTATCACCAGTGACTTTGAAAAAGTCTCCTCTCTCTTCTGTGTCTGTTTTCTCACCTAAGAAATAAGGATGTTACATAAAAATATTCCTATGGGGTCTTATACCTCTGAGTCTATTGAATTGTTTCTATTGGCTTGTTCATTCTTGAAAGCTGCCACAAAGCAATTTATTAGTCCCTCATACGATCATAGAGCTAGAAATGATCTTAGAGATCATTTAGTCTTACACTATTAATTTGTTTTTAAGAAAACAGTGGCCCTGGGGAATTCTTTACTGTCCTGAAGCTGGTTATACTGGTAGAGCTGGGACTAGAATACAGGTCTCCTGCCTGCTTTCTCAAATAAATAGGTAATGAAATCCAGAGCAATCAAAAAGAGACTCTGGTCTCTTTAATATATTAAATGATTAATATTCAGATACATTTTTTTTTAAGAATGAGCATTTCAGGGGTACCTGGGTGGCTCAGTTGGTTGGGTGTCTGACTCTTGATTTCAGCTGGGGTCATCCTCTCAGGGTCATTAGATAGAGCCCTGAGTTGGGCTCTGCGCTCAGTGGGGAGTCTGCTTCTCTCTCTCTCCCTCTCCCTCTGCCCTTCCCCCACTTGCACTCATGCACGCTCTCTCTCTCTCAAATGAATAAGTACATCTTTAAAAGAAAAAAGAGTGAGTGTTTCAATCAGGGCAAGAAACAAATGACACGCTCAAACTGGGTAATTGGAAAAGAGTTTAATGAAATGTGTAGGTAGAGTTTAGGAAAACTACAAGGCATGGTGAAGTATCCCCGGGCTAGTGTCAGTGGGGAATGTTACCAGCCCTGGACCTGAATGGGGAAGAGGAGGGAGCCAGCAGAAACAGCTGCTTGGTAAAGATACCCCGTGGGAATGAAGACTTTTGTTTGAGAGTCACAGCCCAAATAAATACCCCAAGTAAATACCCTATCTTATTCTTTGTTTTCCTTCAGATCTCCGGAGGGGTCTCCCTGTTGACCAAACTCAACCAAAAACCCAGTAGATAAGGGAACTCATTGATGTAGTCCATGCAATGTAGACTCCCTGGGAAGAGATACAGGGAAAAGGGATGGAGATTTGATCTGGAAGGACAAGATGTGAGGTATGTGGTACAGAAAGGCTTAACACAAAGAGGACTTTTATTTCTATTCAGCATTTTGTTCATGCAACACTTTAGGTATCTTATATCATGCCATATATTTGTTCAAAAGTTGTTATATAATGAATAAACATTTGGCCTTTATTTTGGTTTCTACTGACCTGTCTTTAAGAACTTATCTACAGATTGCCAAAATGATAGTCAAATCACATAAAAAAATGAAATAAATAATGACTTCATCTAAATAGTTTGATAAAATTAGTTTCTCTCTTCATTTGAATTTGACCAAACCCTAATTTCAGTTAAGTTCTACTTTATAGCTATTTATTCTTTACTGGGAGACATGGGCTAGTCATTGAAACCATTTATTTTGTTTGTAGTGCACAAGGCAGTTACCCACATTGAATGTCAACTATTCACTCCCAGCATGTCCAAAAGACTGAGTAGACATCTGGAGCAGATTCACTGAGATTTTATTTGTATGAGGAATGATGAAGTGTCCTGGGCAAGGTTCATCCTCAGAGAGAAAAGGGGCAGAATTATGTTCCCATAAAATGTCCCAGTTTCAGAGAAGAGTGGATTTTTTTTTTTAAACAATAAGAGCACAATGTCTATCACTAGAATTTGTCCTAAAGCTCTTTCCTTGTAGATCTATGTCTAAGTTTAAGGGAGAGGAGAGGATGTTAGGTCAAAAATGAAAGCAACATTTTCACAAGATAGCCCCTGAGATCTTGGGAACATGCACTATTGCTTCTTTGAGCTTAGCATCTTCAGAAAAAGAGCAGTTTTCCCAGTTAGCTCAAAGTGCAACATTATCTTCATTTGTTAAGGGACAGAGAGAACATAGGAAGCTCTGGCATATTGGAGACTCTACCCTTTCAGTGGCCCAGGCCTCAAGTGTGTGTTTGTCCTAACTCTATTGGCATCTGTGGCCAGTAGGTTTTAACAACAGCCAGAGGCGGACATGGCACCCCAGTCATTCTCCAGGATAGCTCTGCTCTGCTACTGCAATACCCAGAATTTCCTGCAGTAACAACAGTACTGGTGGCTGGGCACACCAAACCATCTTAACGGTGGTCCTTAGCAGCATGGCAGTGCCAAATGACCTTTGTGCAATCTAGTGGTTGGCATATCGCTAGTCAATAACATCAGTCAAGGGGAGTTGGAGAGAAAGAAACTGGAAGATGCAACCTGATAGGAGTACCTAGAAATATTCTCTGGGGAATCCTCTTTCTTTGTAGGAGTCTGGAAGTCCTACAGTAGCAGATGAGGCCCAGGATGGGGAGGTACCATTTACTAGATTGCTGTGGCCTGGAGAAACACAGACCTCATAAATATTTCAATTTTGACATTCATTCATATATAGCTTCATGATGGGCAAAATGACTTTATTCCTGGATTACTATAAGACTTTGCTGTTTATGCAGAATTATCTAGAAGACTAGTACTGCCTTTTTCTTATTTAAACATTTTCCCTAACTATCCTACCATATTGCTATTGTCTAGTTTAATATTTTATTGTTTATATGTATTTTTTTCTTTTAAAATTCTGCAGAAATCTTGAGTTTTCTTTTAAATGTAAACAGAAAGCTCACAACCAGTTCCATAGGAATATTGAGATATGAACAAAGTAGATACCAATTTTCACAGTTTTCATTCATGCTACCAACATTCCTGACTGTCCCTTCAAAATTAGTTAAAAGTTTACATCATTTTGCATATGTCCCCTTCTTTTATCTCTTTTTTATAAATATTGACTCATCCCTTTGTCCTGGTCAAAAGGAAATATAGAGCATTCACAGAAAATCATGCCCTGGGAGATAATTGGGTGAAGGTATCTGCTGGGACCAGGTGCTGTATCAGAGATAAAAGAGTCCTTTTCACTCTCCATTTCATTCACAGTGTACATAAAAACTGGAACTGAAGAAGACTAAGTGATGAATTGCAACAGAAGCCCAAAGAGAAGGATGTGAGTCATTAAGATTGTTCAAACATGTATAATCATCCACTTGGAACTCCAGCCATGGAAAGGCAGCTTCTGTGACCAGCCACAGGATCACCATGGGTAGCTCTTACAAGCAAAGAGTAAATATGCAGATATTTCTTTGCATCATTAGAAATTTATTCTCACTGGAAAAAATTTGTTAAGACTATAAAGTGATACATTTACAGTTTCTAGATCTGCAAAATGGGAATAATAATAAGTATACCCTGGGATTGGAAGGTTCATTGTAATTAAGTGTAAAGTGCTTAGAACAGTGCCTAGCACCAAAAAAAAAAAAAAATGATGATGTAAGGTAATAGATTTCTAAGGATCATTTCATTTAGAATCTTTTTATAGTTGTATTACTGCTTTTCAGAACTTGGATAAATGCACTGTTGCTCTCTATACATATCAAATAATAACAGCGCAAAAGTTGGTAGCCATTTTATTTTAAATCCTATTTCCAGCAGTTTTCTTTTTGCTTCATTTCTGAATATTCAGTGTTTTGTTTTTTGTTGTTGTTTTTTTTACAGACCCCAAAGAAATGGCACTGTGAAAACTATGACATCTTATTTTAGTAGAAATGCCTTTAGTGAATCCTTTGGATACTGCTTCTTAAGTCTAAATTACATTGTAATCTGTTCTATGGGAAAGGTGATTTATGAGGTAATTCTTTTCTGATATTTGGTTGGTATTAGCATCCTTTCTTGATTAAAACTTTCCACTGTGTAGGGATAGAGGAAATATACCTCACTATCATAAAAGCCATATACAAAAAGCCCACAGTGAATATTATTCTCAATGGGGAAAAACTGAGAGCTTTTCCCCTAAGGTCAAGAACATGACAGGGATGCCCACTCTCACCACTGTTGTTCAACACAGTACTAGAAGTCCTAGCCTCAGCAATCAGACAACAAAAAGAAATAAAAAGCACTCAAATTGGCAAAGAAGAAGTCAAACTTTCACTCTTCACAGACGACATGATAATTTATGTGGAAAACCCAAAAGACTCCACCCCAAAATTGCTAGAACTCATACAGGAATTCAGCAACGTGGCACGACACAAAATCAATGCACAGAAATCAGTTGCATTTCTATACACTAACAATGAGACAGAAGAAAGAGAAATTAAGGAATCGATCCCATTTACAATTGCACCAAAAACCATACAATACCTAGGGAAAAACCTAACCAAAGAAGTAAAGGATCTGTACTCCAAAAACTCCAAAACAGAACACTTATGAAAGAAATTGAGGAAGGCACAAAGAAATGGAAAAACATTCCATGCTCATGGATTGGAAGAATAAATATTGTTAAAATGTCTATGCTACCCAGAGCATCTATACATTTAGTGTAATCCCTAGCAAAATACCATCAACATTTTCACAGAGCTGGAACAAATAATCCTAAAATTTGTATGGAAACAGAAAAGACCCTGAATAGCCAAGGAATGTTGATAAAGAGAAAACCAAAGCTGGTGGCATCACAATGCCAGACTTCAAGCTTTATTACAAAGCTGTAATCATCAAGGCAGTATGGTACTGGCACAAAAACAGACACACAGATCAATGGAACAGAATAGAGAACCCAGAAATGGACCCTCAACTCCATGGTCAACTAATTTCTGACAATGCAGGGAAGAAAGACAGTCTCCCAATGGAAAAAGGACAGTCTCTTCAATAAATGATGTTAGGAAAATTGGACAGCCACATGCAGAATGAAACTGGACCACTTTTTTTACACCATACATAAAAATAAACTCAAAATGGATGAAAGACCTAACTAAATGTGAGACAGGAATCCGTCAAAATCCTAGAGGAGAACACAGACAGCAACCTCTTCAACCTTGGCCGCAGCAACTTCTTGCTAAACATGTCTCCAAAGCAAGGGAAACAAAAGCAAAATGAACTATTGGGACTTCATTAAGATAAAAAGCTTCTGCACAGCAAAGGAAACAGTCAACAAAACTAAAAGGCAACCTACAGAATAGGAGAAGATATTTTCAAATGACATATCAGATTATGGGCTAGTATCCAAGATCTATAAAGAACTTATCAAACTCAACACCCAGAAAACAATCCAGTCAAGAAGTGGGCAGAAGATATGAACAGACATTTCTCCAAAGAAGATATACAAATGGCCTGCAGACATGAAACAATGCTCCACATCACTTGTCATCAGTGAAATACAAGTCATAACCACAATGAGATACCACCTCACAGCAGTCAGAATGGCTAAAATTAACAAGACAGGAAATAACAAATGTTGGTGAAGATGCAGAGAAAAGGGAACCCTTTTACACTGTTGGTGGGAATGCAAGCTGGTACAGCTACTCTGGAAAACAGTATGGAGGTTCCTCAAGAAGTTAAAAATAGAGCTACCCTGCGACCCAGCAATTGCACTACTAGGTATTTACCCCAAAGATACAAATGTAGTGACCCAAAGGAGCACCTGCACTCCAATGTTCATAGCAGCAATGTCCACAAGAGCCAAACTGGGGAAAGAGCTGAGATGTCCATCAACGGATGAATGGATAAAGAAGATGTGGTATATATATATATATATATATACAATGGAATATTACTCAGCCATCAGAAAGGATGACTACTTACCATTTACATCAACGTGGATGGAACTGCAGGGTATTATGCTGAGGGAAATAAGTCAGTCAGAGAAGACAATAATTATATGGGTTTCACTCATATGTGGAGTATAAGAAACAGGGCAGAGGACAGTAGGGGAAGGTAGGGAAAACAGAATGGGAAGTCATTGGAGAGGGAGAAAAACTATGAGAGACTCATAATTATAGGGAACAAACTGAGGGTTGCTGGAGGGGAGGTGGCTGGGGGGATATGGGTAACAGGGTAATAATGGCCATTACGGAGGCCATGTGATGTGATGAGCACAGGGTGTTATATGAAACTGATAAGTTATTGAACACTAGACCTAAAACTAATGATATACTATGAGTTGGCTAATTGAATTTAAAGAAAAAAGAACAGAGTCTGGCACATAATAAATGCTAAATCATTGGTTATTGGTAAAAAAAATGAGCTTGATTTTAATCTGAAGAAGTATAAGAGTGCCACTCCCAAACTGGCATGTTGTCTTGTTTCACTGAGTCAGTCAAGATGAGCACGTTCATTTACTTGAGTGGACATGTATTAATACTGTGCTTAAGAACACAATCCAGCTATATCTGGATGGACATATATCATCAGTTAAAAACTATGAAACTGTAGCCTTTTATCCAGTTCTCTGACCCCTATCTTGGATTATGGACCCCCACAGAGAATATGCTGCTCACTCTAAACTCTCTTCTTCTAATTCTTAAAAACACATTTAACCAATCTGTGACAAAGTATATAAGAAGGGTACAAAATGGTGCCAACAGGGGCAGAGGTGAGAATCCATGAATTCTGACTGGAGAAATAATCACACATCTTAAAGTATAAACCCTTTAGCTACATCTGGAAAGATGAGCAGAAGTTCCACAGAAGAAGTCAAAGGGTTTTTGAAGAAGAAAGTTTGTCTTGTGTGTTCAGGTGGTGGTGAGAGACCCAGGGAGTGGGTCTCTCAGTGCATTTTCACAGACAAAGCAGAAGGAACTGGACTCTCAACTACTTAATTCTTCTGAAATGCCTTCAAGTTCTTCCCATTCAACAGAGAAAATAATACACAAGATGTGTGATAATGAAGACACTAACAACAAGATACAAAAAAAATGGGAACGTTGGATCATTTGGTTCTATCCATCCTTCTGGTCATGGAAACAAGATGAGATCTCTTACTTGCTTGTTGCCTACATCCAAATGTGATTCAGAAAATGATTTCCCTGCCTCCTCTCATACTAAGATGTGTCAGGCAGCACACACTCAAAAGCTGCTCAGAGCTGGGTGGGAAGAGGCGAAGCAGAGCCAAAACGGGAATCAAAGCATCTCACCAAACAATTTTTTAAAACCATTTATTCTTTGAGGCATCCAGAGAAGGCAAAATTCCCAGCACATGTTTCTGCAGTTCCAAACATTCCCTTAGATTTGTTTTCCATTTTTAGTGAAGGTATTCAAGATCAGGTTAGGTGGCAACTTGATCCGCTGAACACTCATCTGGAAACTGGTCTCGGAATTCTTTTCTTGATGGAGATGAAATATCTTGGAATGAAGTTGAAACAAAGGTTCGAACTGGGGCCACGTTAAGACTTGTCTATAAGGTATGTGGTGTGTGGTTTACTTCATTCTGTGCCAAAACGCGATGTGCTTTAGTGCAGCTCATAAATGAAGCTCAGGAGAAACACAAATGTGGTGTGTCTCCATTCGGTATTCCTGAGCGGCACTCCCCCAGGTGGCATGGCCCCGTGATTGTCGCTGGCTCTGTCTTACCCCTGTCAGTTCACTAAAAGCAATTTGAGCACAACCAAGCTTGGCCCTGTGATTCTTTCAGCTGTTGAGCTAGTATATTCCTGTTAGAGGGAAGATTGCCTAAACTTCAAATAATGGACTTACAGAGAATGAGATGAAATATCCCTGCCATGGTAGGCTGACTACTAAGATAGCTAATGCTCTTGCCTCCTGGTATTTGTGCCCTCAGGTAATCTCTTCCTCTTTTGTGCAGACTTGACCTGGTGACCTGATTCTAAGGAACTGAAAGTGGCAAAAGTGATGAGATGTCACTTCCAAGATTGGGTTTTAAGTCTGTGACTCCCCTGTTGCTGGCACTGTGTTTTGCTAGCATGTTCTCTTACTTTATGGCTATTGTTGCTTGCTTGCACTGGGGAAGCCAGCTGACATATTTCAAGTTGCAGGTGGTCTCTGGCAGATAGCCAGTGAGTAAATGAGGCCCTTAGTCCAAAAGCCTATAAGGCATAGAATCCTGTCAACAGAATCCTCCATGTGTGTGAATGAGCTTGGAGGCAGACCCTCAGATGCACATTGAGATGACCATGGCCCTGTGGGAGTCCCTGAGCCAGAGGACTCAGCTAAGCCACACCCAGGTTCCAGGCCTAGAGAAACTGAGATCATTAACGGTGTTGTTTCAAGCGGCTAAGTGCTTGAAACATTGCTGTTACACAGCAATGGTATTTTATCTGCTTATAGAAGTGGTAAGGCTCAGAAGTGGGAGTACAAAAATTGGAAAGAGAATAGGTATATATATTTGTGTCTGTCTGAGTCACCAACCCAGATAGAATCTTTATGATAGACGTTTTCAGTATACTGTTTATAATCATTGCAACAACCTGGCAAGGGTGGTGTTATTCACATATTTTGGATAAAACTGAGGTTATGGCAACCGAGTTACTTGGCGTAGAGCACATAGCTAGGTGACAGAGATGAGAGGGAAACAAAGTCTCTCTTACTCTGAAGGCTTTGATCCTTCCTCTGCCTTAACAGTCATAGGTGGCAAGGGTGGGGTAAGGCTTAGGGTGGAAATCAGAATCACCTGGAGATCTTTTTTAAAGCTCCTTATGGTGCTTTCCTCTCTGGAGGTCCTGACACAGTTTGAAATGATTCATACCACACAGTGGGATTGTAGCAGAAGAGCACTGAACTTACAAGTTCAGCTATACCCCTCTGGCAGCTTGGGGCTATAATTAGAAAATTAAAATTCTACATTTCAACTACATTCTGACTGAGGATCTGGAAGTCCTTAGCAGCTTCTGTGGTGATTAGGAAGGTGATCATGTGACTTGGGCAGTCTGATGTTAGGTTGCTTTAATTAAGTTACAAATAAAGCAATAGCATCCAGATCTCCACTTTTGATGGGCTCCACATAGTCTGATGCACCCTGGACTCTCCCTCACTTAAAGCCAAAAGTTAGCAAAATGGGTTTGGCTAAACAAGGATAGGCTGAAAGTAGAATGGGTAAATGGTAAGTGCTGCTTTCATTTTGTGGCAGGAACAAGATTATGAAATAATGGAAGAGCACACCTCAATGCTGCACCCTAGGAAGATATGTTTGGCCCTGGATGTTTGTAGAGTGGCTTCTGGAGCTGAGAAGGGCAGCTCAGCAGAATGGAGTAGACTGTGAGCTGTCTCAGCAGCTCCTGGGCCAGGTCCAGGGTCCCTCTTCTAGATTTAGCCCTTCAGCTCTTGCAATAGCTTCCCTGCTTCTGGCTCTGAGAAGAGACTGAGTGGGCTTCTCATTGTAGATCACAGTCTTACTCCCACAGCCATGGCATCTATTTGTGGAAGACATCACAATTAATGACAAAGTGTACAGTTTTGCCTGGACCAGATGACTGTAGTGCTTCTTCTTTACCCCCTTCCTGCTACCTCATTGCATAGATTTTTCTAGAGCAGCACTGCCCAGTGAGCTAGCCGCTAGTTACATGAGGCTATCGATGCAGCATTTGGAATGTGGTTAGTGAGACTAAAGAAGTGGATTTTTCATCTAATTTAATTTCAATTTATCTAAATTCAAATAACCATATGTAGTTGGTGGCTAACATGTTGGATAGCACAATTCCAGAGGCTGTCATCCTTATGGTATTCTTTTGTTAATTTATTTTTGGCGAATATTTTTAGAACATTTCCTATGTGTCAGGCACTATACTTAGAATTTTGCATGTATTCATCCAATTTTCACAAAACCTGATGAACTTCATTATATTATTTACATTTTCCAGAGCAGAAAGTTAAATTTCATAGAGATGAAGTGGCCTGTCTCCCATCATACAGGCAGGAGACAGGATTCAAAATAAAGTCTATTTGGCTTCAGTCCTGTGTTTCTGTACAAAAGAATGAGGCTAAATCAGCAGAAATGAAGGGTGAAACAAAATGGGCACAAGACAATTAAAATATAACCTGTTATGGTGAGTTATTTAACTTTATTGTTTATTGTAAACACTCTGGCCACAGAACACACATTAGTTTTTAAATAACCATAATTCAAAGCTTTCACATTACATAGTATTTTCCTTCAATGTGTATCATCTAGGAAAAGATCAGTGAACTCCAGAAGTCTATATGGATAATGTGCACATTTATGCTCTTCTGACACTAAATATAAATAGTAAAAATAGTCATCGCTTGTAGGTCTTTGGGTCTATCCTGTGCCTTAAGGGAAGCCATAAAACAACAGTATGGACTCAGATGGCTCCCGATGTGGGTAATGCTTGCAGAACATAGGAGGTATGCAGTAAATGTTTATTGACGGCAAAGATGATGAGAATTCAATTTGTGCTGGTCTTTTCCTCTCCATTTTTCTTAAGGAATTTATGGCTCATTTGCAACCAACATTGTGAATGTCACGGAGACCCCCACAATTTGAGTTGCAGAGCTGCCCTGTAATTGGATCTGATCCCACTTGCAGAAGAGAGAGAAAGCATATGTACTGCTAAAATTCCAGTCCCTAGAACAGGCTGGAACTCTCGAATTCTTTGTGTCCTTATAAGTCAGAAAATCATCAGTGCCTACAAATCAAGAAAGTCATTCAAAACAGATCTAGCTTTTAGATCTCACTGACAGCTAGACCTCATTTCAGTCAGATCAATGTATTTGAAAGAAAATATGCTACTTATGTGACTACTAAGTTCCCTAACTATAAGGACAGGAACTATAATTTTATTCCCTAAGACATTTATTTTGATTATTTTATTCAACAAAATTCTTAGCATCATTTTGGGACTTGACTGAATTATGATGATGATGTTAGATTAAACATTTTAGATTTAATTGCAAAGTGACATAAAAATTTGAACATCTCTTCCCAGTATTTTTTTATGCATGCAGTGCAGTGTTTAAGCAGACTTGTAATTAAGATCTTTCTAGGGTTCCTGGGTGGCTCAGTAGGTTAAGCGTCTGCCTTCAGCTCGTGTCATGATCCCAGAGTCCTGGGATAGAGTCCTACATCGGGCTTCCTGCTCCACAGGGAATCTGCTTCTCCCTCTGCCTCTCTCTCTGTCTCTCATGAATAAATAAATACCAATCTTTTTTTTTTTTTTTTAAAGATCTTTCTAACCAGCTACTAGCGAGTTGTGTTTATCACAGTGTTCTTTTGGTGAATAGAAGTGATACACGGTTTGGTTTTGTTCGGTTTTATTGAGAAATAACTGACATGCATCGCTGTATAAGTTTAAGGCATACAGCATGATGGTTTGATTTACATATGTTGTAAAATGATTATTATTGTGGGTTTAGCTAACATCCATCTTCTCATATAGATACAATAAAATGCAAGTAAAGAAGAATAAAAGAAAAAAGTGTTCTTATGATGAGAACTCTGAGGATTTACTCTCAACACTTTTCCTATATATCATATAGCAGTGTTAGCTCTAGTCCTTATGTTGCACATTACATCCCTAGTGCTTATTTATCTTATAACTGGAAGTTTGTAACTTTTGACCACCTCCCTCTAATTCCCACTCCTCCCTCCCCCACCTCTGGAAACCACAAGTCTGATCTCTTTATCTATGAGTTGTTGTTTTCTTTAAGATTCTACATGTAAGTGAGATCATAGGGGATTTATCTTTTTTTTTTGTCTTATTTCACTTAGCATATTACTTTTAAGGTCCATCCTTGTTGTCCCAAATAATAGGATTTCCTAATTTTTTAATGGCTGAATTACATTCCTTTGTGTAAACACACACACACACACAAACACACACACACACGCCACAACTTCCTTATCCATTCATCTATTGATGGACACTTAGATGGCTTCTATGTCTTGGCTATTGTAAATAATGCTGTCATGGACATGGGGGTACAAGATATCTTTTTGAGGTAGTATTTTCATTTTCTTTGGATATATTCTCAGAAGTGGAATTGCTAGGTCATTTGGTAGTTCTATTTTTAATTTTTTAAAGATTTCTCCATACTATTTTCCACAGTAGCTGCACCAGTTTACATTCTCACCGGCAAAATCTCTTATGATCCTTTGAATTTCTGTGGTATCAGCTGTAAGTCTCCTTTTCTATTTGTAATTGTGTTGATTTGGGTCCTTTCTCTTTTTTCCTTAGTTAGTCTGGCTAGGGTTTTGTCAATTTTATCTTTTCAAAGAGCCAACACTTAGTTTGGTTTATTTTTTTCTATTATTTTTCTGTTCTCTATTTCTGTTGTAATCTTCATTATTTTCTTCTGCTAACTTTGGGTTTATTTTGTTCTTTTTCTAGTTCCTTAAAGCATAGAGTTAGGTTGTTTTTATTTGGGATCTTTCTTGCTTCTTAAGGTAGGCATTTATTATTATGAACTTCTCTCTTAGAACTGCTTTTGCTACATCCCATAAGTTCTGGTGTGTTGCGTTTCCATTTTTGTTTCTCGATAAACTTTTTTATTTCCCCTTTAATTTCTTCTTTGATCCACTGGTTGTTGAGGGCGGTGTTAATTTCTATATGTTTGTGAATTTTCTAGTTTTCCTCCTGTTATTGATTTCTAGTTTCACACTATTGCGATCAGAGAAGATACCTGGTAGGAGTTCAGTCTTCCTGAATTTGCTAAGACTTGTTTTGTGGCCTAACATATGGTCGGTCCAAGAAAATGTTTCATGTGCTCTTGGGAAGAGTGTATATTCTGCTGTTGTTGGCTAGAATGTCCTGTATACTTCTGTTAGGTCCATTTGGTCTTATAGTGTTGTTCAAATCCACTGTTCTCCTATTTCCTTATTGATTCTGTCTGGATGATCAATCCATTGTTGAGAGTGGGGTAATAAAGTCCTCAAATATTGTAATAGTGTTTATTTCTCCTTTTAGCTCTGTTAGTTTTTGCTTTATATATTTAGGTGCTCCTATCTTGGGCATTTAAGTATTTATAATTGTTATATCTTCTTGATGTGTTGTACTTTTATCATCACATAATGACCTTCTTTGACTTTTTTTTTTTACTATTTTGAAAGTCTATTTTGTCTGATATAAATATAGCTATCCCACCTTCTTTTTTTGGGCACAATTTGCTTTAAATGTCTTTTTTCTGTCTGTTCATATTCACTCTCAGTCCATGTGTGTCTTTAAGGCTAAAGTGAGTCTCTTTTAGGTTGATATTGTTGGATCTTGTTTTTTAAATCCACTCAGCCATTCTATGTCTTTTGATTGAAGAATGTAATGCATTTACATTTAATGTAATTATTTATAGGTAAGGGCTTACTATTGCCATTTTGTTAATTTTTTTCCTCATTTTTTTGTAGATCCTTTGTTCTTTCTTAACCTTCTTTCTTTTTTTGTGTTTCGATTTTTTTGGTATCAGTATGCTTTGACTTATTTATTGTGTTCTTTTGTGTGATTACCTCAAGATTTTCCCTTGTGGTTACCATGAGGCATGCATAATATATCTTAAACTCATAACACCCTATTTTAAACCTATATTAAGCCTATTAATAAATACAATTTTTATACTTTATACTTTTACTTCTGCCCCTCACATTTTAGATTATTGCTGTTATAATTTATTTCTTTTAGCTGGTGTAACTAATAACAGATTATTGTATTTATGGTTATTTTTGCTACATTCCTTTAAAAAAAAATTTTAAACTAGAGTTGTGAGTGAGTGATGTATCACTATTACCATATTGCAGAATCCAGTTATGACTATATATTTGTCATTGCCAGTGAGATTCATGTTACCTTTTTGTGTTTTTGTTTCTTGTAAGGTAGGTCTGGTTGTAATTAACCCCCTCAGCTTTTGTTTGTTCGGACAGTCTTTATCTCTCCTTCATTTCTGAAGGACAGCTTTTCCAGGTGTAGAATTTTGGTTGACAGTTATTTTCTTTCAATGTTTTGAATACGGCATCCCATTTTCTCCTGGCCTGAAGAGTTTCTGTTGAGAAATCCAATAGTCTTATGGGGGTGTTCCTTGTATGTAAGTTCTCTCTTTCCTCTTGGTGCTATTAAAAAATATTTTGTCTTTGACTTTTGACTATATAATAATGTGTCTCAGTGTAGCCCTCTATCCTTAGGTTCAAACTGTTGGATCCTTTGGGCCGCATGGATCTATATATCCATTTTTCTCCCTAGGTTCAGGAAGTTTTCAGCCATTATTGCTTTCTGTCCCTTTCTCTTTTTTTCCTTCTGGACTTCCTGTGATGCACATATTGTTTCTTTTCATTGTCATATAATTTCCATAGGCTTTCTTTGCTATTTTTAATTTTTTCTTTCTCCTTGGGTAATTTCCAATATCCTATCCTTCAGGGTTTTGATTTTTTCTCTGCATGTTTGAATCTACTTTTGAAACTCTCTATTGAATTCTTCAGTTCTTTTATTGTATTTTTCAACTCTGAGATTTCTGTTTTTGTTTTTTTGATGGTTGCTATTTCCTTGTCAAACTTCTCCTGTTCATGCATTGTTTTCCTAATTTTGTTAGTTTTCTGTCTCTCTTCTCTCAAAGTTCACTAAAATTCTTTAAGAGATTTGTTCTGAATTCTTTGTCTGATAGTTTATAGGTTTCCATTTTTTTTAGGGTCAGTTCTTGGAGCTTTAATAGTTTGCTTTGGTGGCATCATATTTACCTGATTTTTCATGATCCTTGATTTCTTGTGTTGGTATCTGAGAATCTGAGTAATTAATCTCTTCTTCCAGATTTTATAGGTTTGCTTTGGCACAGAGAGTTCTTCGCTAGTCAGCTCATTTTATTTTTCTGGGTGTGTCTGTTGGTAATGCCTTTGGGCAGGCAGGGCCTGCTATTATGGACTGCTTTGGGCAAGGCAACTATTCAAATTCTGAGGACAGGGATGGGGTATTGTAGCACTGCATGAAAATAGGTGGATATGACTCCTGGCTTGGTTCCCTATCCAAATGAGGCTGTAGGATGGGGTCCTCAGTTGCCTTATTCTCTGCTCAGGCTTACTAGATGGTTGGGACTGGGTCTGTATTCAGTAGTAGATGGAGTTATGTTCCCTGCTTCCCTGCTTTGGCAGGGCAGCAGCCAAGGTTCAGGGCACATAGAGGTCATTGTTTGGGGCCTTCAAATCAGGCCTGAGTGTCCACTGAATTCCCTGCTCAGGTGATGCTCTGCAGATGGAGGAAGCTGTGCTCACTGTTCAAGCACCACTGTATGTAGGGCTGTTAGATGGACTATATGGCTTCCCTTGTGCTCTGGTTAGGTTCCCTGGTCAGATAGCTGAAGGCTATATTTAGCCATGAGCAAGGCCATGAATTAGATTCCCTTTCTGTGTGCAATAGGAGAAGCAGCTGTAAAACTGGTAAAGCTCTTTGTTGTCTTAATTCAAGAAGACCCACGCCTTAAGTTCCCTGGCCAAATGAGGCCAATGGCTCTGCAAACTACTGGCTCTGTCTGCTCTTCTCTTAGCTCAAGTGCCACTGGGCCACACAGCATCCAGGAGTTGTCTCTAGCCCTTCTGGTCAGATGGTGCTGAAGGCACTCTCCACAGTGTGTGGGGCTGTGACTCAGTACCCTGCCTAGGTATGAGCAAACTGGGCTGTAGGGCTGGCAAACATCTTGTTTGAGGATCTGAATCAGGCAGATCTATACCTCTCCGAGTTCCCCAGAGTGTACTTCTAGCTTAGTTCTACAGATGAGCAAAGCCACTGGTTGAGATTACTCTTTGGGTACTGCCAATATGAACTTGGTCTGCCGACATCCATGTGCTGGTTGTTGTAAGCTCCTCCCTCATTCTCTGTCATAGTTATATTTCCAGTGGCTGAGCCCTGCAATTCCAGTGGTATGGGATGAGAGTAGGGGTGCTCACAGAGTGACATACAATGCTGGGGGGGTGGCAGTGCTGGTTGTTCCCTCTTGGGTTCTCTTTTCCACTGGAGGAACTGGAGGCTCAGGAATCACCTCTCCCCATGGTGCTGCACTGTCCTGGGGAACGGGCAATACAATCAACATGCAGTAACTTCTCTTACCCCTCCAATACAGTCTACCTCGGTCTCTGAAGTCTGTGTGTGGGGTATTCTTCAGCCTCAGTCCTGTGTTCTAGGATTCTCTCTATGATGTCTTGTTTTGGGATAGCTGTTAATTGTTCTTGTGAGGGGGAGCAAATTCAGGAATGATGTATGTCACCCCAATATTTTGTCAATGTAAATTTTAAATGTATGAAAGGGCCCACATAAAAATATAAATATTAAGGTCACTTGCAGCAAAATACAGCGCATTAGAATTATTTAGCCAAAATTTTATACTTTAAGGTAGGCACTTCATAACATTTGGATTTTGGCAAAAGGCAACAGTTTGATGTCAATGTTTTAACCTTTCTATTAACTGTATAACTTTTTCAAGGGAATATATTTTCAAAATATTACAGAAGGGAAACAAATCTGTCTAAGCTACATATGAATGGAATTCCACAGGACAGAAAGCAAATTTCATTTTCCCTTCTTCTTTTCATAAACTGTTATATATCTTCACAATCAAGTTCTACAGTTTTACTTCCTGATGTAAAATCCCATGGGAATATTCAGCTTCTAATCTTTTAATCTGAAATGAAGTATCTGTTGCTTGTAGAACTTGATACAGTGTTTTTTCCCACAGTTGGAAAAACTTTTGTCATAATAAAACACTAATTAAAGTCAGATGATTTTTAGGTGGCAGTAGCTAGCACTGAAGAGTTCTTGGCTTCAAGCAGCTGTTGAGTCCCTTTGATCCTGTTTTAACTTGTCAAATTAAACAGATAAGATTAAACTGTTCTAAATGTTTTCATTCTTGGAGGCACAGAAATTTACTTCACACTTAACTAAACCATGAGCAGAATGTTTGGGGCCCAGTGGACCCATCTACCATTTGATTTAGCTGTCCTTTCTAGAACATGTCTCTTCCAGATAGATTCTGTTTGAAGTCTTGGTAATAGGAAACTTCACAAAACAATCTAGTCAATAAGGAAGCTCCAACTCCTCTTTCTTATCCTGAAACCAAAGTTCCTTGTTCTTATCCAGAAACCAAAGTTTCTGTAGCTTCCAACCAGTGCTTTAAACAGTGAAAGGCACAGAGTAGGCTCTCATGCACTTGAACAGTATTTATTGATGAACAAAAGAATGAATAATTCTAGTTCTGACTTTTAAAGCTACACAGAATATAGTTGTTTCCTTATGTACTCCAGGCTATTCTCTCTTACATCATTCTTCTCTTTTCCAGGATCAGTATTGCAGTTTCCTTAAGCAATATGATTTTCAGATGTTTTGTCTGTCTCATTACTCTTCTCTGAATGTGACTGCATTGATCAGTACCTCTCTTCAAATGTGATACCATTGAACCAAGCAGTATTCCAGATGGGGTCAGCTCAGAGAGGGGTAAAAACTCAGTATTTCTTAGCCTGGATATTCCACCTGACATATTGTTTGACCCAAAAAAGTAATCCTTAGAGCAATCCTTTCCTGTTTCTGAGTAAAGACATTTTATTCCAGGCAAGATCTCTGATTGGCACATATTCTGTTCTGGGAGAAGGATTGTTTTCTTGAATTTCCAGGGTAAGGAGGGGGTGGAGAACGCTGTGCTGAAGCCTGTGGGGTCGGGGAGTAGGGAGGTGGCAAGTCGGCACAGTATTCCATCTCATGGTCATAACTATAGGGGGGTGGTGCCACTGAAAAAGAAAAAGCAAAGGGCATCAGGCATTTAGCAAATATTTGAGTGTCTACTATGTTTAAACCACTGAGCTGAGTACTTTGGGACAGGGCGTAATTTTTGCCTGCAAAAATCTTAGTTTTATTGGTTTGAGGACACATGTGTATGAAAGGGCGAGTGCTACAAAAAGTGGTACCATTGGCCAAAATGTTTAGAATTGGTTGCTTAGGGAAAGTTTCTGGAAATATGATGTTAATGGGCAGATAAAGAAAAGACTAGGCGCTAATTCTAGATTGAACAAAAGCACAGAAGCAGGAGAGCACTTTTGTTGAAAGCAAAAAGTACATGGAAGGGGGAAATGGGAAGAAGTGTTGAGAAATCTGATGGTATCATCATCATGGTGGGCTTTGACTTTCACATAAGGGGTGTGTGATGTGCAGTTACCAAAGATTTTTTGAAGATGCTAGTGAATATGCTTAGGAGGGTGATTTTTCTCAGCAGTATGGATTGAAGTGAGCAGAAGAAAAGGAGAGATGATGTCATAGCATATGTGAAGGATTATAAACGACTCATGGCATTGGGAGGGAAAATCATAAGAGACCTTGAGCAGGTGAGTGCTTCGGTGATGACTAGGTAGGTAGAGAAAGAGGTGGAGAGTGAAAGCAGATGCCCGGGTATTGGGCACCCTTTATTAGACTCCAGGAACTTAGAAGGTTATGGAGCCATTATAGGAATAAGAAATAAAAGCGAGGATGGGCAAGCACATTTGTGAATGGAAATGAAGAACTTAGTTTTCTAAATATTATTTGAAAATGTTTCTTAAATTATTTTTTTACTGTAATATATGTCAGTGTGTTTTAAATCACATTTAGTACACTTCATTATGACTATGTATTGGTGTCTCTTTTGTAGGGATCTCAGTCCCATGTCAAGGGTTCAAAGAGAGGTACCCCTTGAGTATTCCATATCTTCAAGAACCAATCATTCTGCAACATCTGAACAACCCCTCTGACGATTTGCCAGTGTTTGAATTATCATCAAGATCATGATTCTGGTTGGAAATTGGCATGCCTTAATTGCTTACTATGAATGTAGCCTAAATCACAAGACTAGTGTCATAATAATGCAAATAAATGGCCAAGCTTTTTAAACATTAGAATGGCATTAAAGAACAAGCAACATTTCAATAAACTTATCTTTAAAATATCTTCTAGGGATGCCTGGCTGGTCAGCTGGTGGGGCATGAGACCCTTGATCTCAGGGTTGTGGGTTTGAGCCCCACATTGAGTGTAGCGATTACTTTAAAATAAAATCTTAAAAAAATAAAAAATAAAATGTCATCTAAATTGTGATCTTACCAATAAGATTATGGTAGTGTTCTGATCAATGTGCATGCAAAAACATAGGGCTTCACCCTGTTTGCAAACACTAACAATGTTTCTTCTGAATCCCTTTAATTTGGCTTATTTTACCAGGAGCTTAATGATTTGAACCACTACTGATCTGCCTGTACTCAGGGATGTGAGGACACAGAATTGGGTCACCTGAGAAAAGAGGAAAATGGAGACAGAGAACTGGGTGGGATGTCCTCTGAGGACTGCTCTATTGAGCAAAGGCTTTACAAGTCTCCAGGCGAAGGGCTTATAGCAGAGGACAGCTGTATTCAGCTTCTCTAAGGCTGCTTTAAACACTTGAGGCTGGGCTATCAAAAGCTTTGTTTTCTATAACAAAATGGAACAACTCCTATGGAGTCTAAACACACATTCCCTCCGCATTACACCCACTCCTTTGTTTCATTATATCCAGGAGGACTAAGACAAAGAGATTTAGAATATACTTCATCCAAGCCAAGAAATACAGGCTCCATGTAAAATAGGAAGTTACAGCTGGATACCTATTGAACTTTTCTTATAAGCATGTGGTTCTAAGCTGTTTTTATGTTGAAGCTTTTCCCTGCCTCCCACTTGCGGAGCACACGCTGAATGAATCTACAGATTGGCTTTGCATCATTCTCTGTCATGAAGCTGTGGTGTCTATTTATGCTTCGGTAACAAAGCGTTTGTATTTTGCCATCTGCATTAAAACTGCTAGAGGACACTTCAGTGAGATTCCCTATGGTTTATACAGCTGCTTGTTGAACATGAAAATGTAAGATATGATTAGATTCATATGGCCCTCTACTCATAGAGCTTTTGAATTTTGATAAAGTGATAATATAATGCAGAAGAGCAATATTTTGAGGACTATCCATCATGAAATAAACATGGCACATCTTTTATAGTATTAGCTACTGGAAGACATTTTAAAATAAGACTTGTATAACTGTGGACTCTGCTATCTTTCTTTCTTTCAGATAATAAGGTTTCACCAGGAAGTAAACTTTTCAAGGTATCAGTTTTAGAAAATTCCTGATTAACTCTGAGAGGTTTTGTTCTTTCTTAAAGGTCAAAGCATCTTTCGAAGACGTATGGATGCAGCTGGAGATATGGTGCCTTTGAAATTCTTTCATCATCAATATTCCAACTCTCTTAAGTACAGCAAATATGTCATTATAGTTTTCTACAATATTACAAAATTTAGGGATGCTATGAAATTTATAGAAGAAATTTAGTGTTTTTCACCCACTCAGGCCAACATCTCTGAAGCAAACATAAAGGGAAGATGCATGGTGTTACCAAAACCGTTACAACATTATTTTTAAAAATTTGGAAACAGCGGAAAATCATCCATAATTTTGCCATCACGATTTAACCAGTAACATCTTTATATAATCTCTTCTAGTCATTTGTGGGTTTTATGTCCTTGTAGTCATGTAAAATGAGTATATGCTTTTTTTACTTTGGATTATAACATAGTCTTTTTCATTCTGCTACATATTCTTCATAAACTTTATTGTTAATGGCTGCCTATTATTCTGACTGTTCACTTATTTTGAGATTAACAATTTTTTATTATTATAAGTAATGGAAAGATGATTACCTTTTTACACATTGACCTTTTTATTATTATTTTGAATTAGTTCTTTAGAATAAAATTCCGGGAATCAACTAACCGGTTATCATTTAATATTTTGGTAATTTAAAATTAAAAATAGTTCTTTATTTTATATTTCTTTGATAGTAGCTAGATTTGACATTGTTCTACAACTTGTTTACTGTCTGTAGTTTACTTACATTTTTCTTTTTTAAAGATTTTATTTATTTATTTGAAAGAGAGAGCAAGCAGGGCAGGTGGGGGAGGTAAGGGATAAGCAGACTGCACTGAGCTTGGAGCTGATGTGGGGCTCGATCTCATGACCCTGAGACCATGATCCTGAGATCATGACCTGAGCCAAAACCAAGAGTCAGACATTCAACCAACTGAGCCACCCAGGTGCCCCTACTGTTTATTGGGTAATTGTTGTTTGTTTTGGACTGGTAGTTTAAAAACTGGAATCTTAATTAGAATCAAGATATAATTAAGATAGCAAGATATAAACAAGTATACAAAGGTATGTATCTTTTCTAGGTAGCTTTGTAAAAATAACTGTCAAAATGGTTAATTATATTATTTTTACTTACTGACATACTGAAATTTAAAACTTGTATCTAACAAAATATATGGTTATCTTTTTGATCTTTTCTCTATTGTTAAACTTAAAAATTTGTCTTCTCTTTTGGATATCTGATTCATAGCCAAACTATTTCTATTTATATATTTAAAGCTTCCTTATATCTGTTATTTTATTTGGCGTATTTTTGTGTCAAAGTTTATTTTCCTTAAGTTTTAAATTTTAGCTAAGCCAAATTATCTATGTGGTTTCTTAATCCTCATTTTTCACATTGTTTTGTTATCTCTCCTTTAGTTTGTAAAATTTTAATGTACTAGTTCTGTTCCAATGATCAAGACATACCTTTTTATACCATTAACACCTCATTTTAATTATTTATTAATTTAAATGGTTTTAATATCTGTAGGGCAGGTGAATCTCATAACTTTTTTTAACATGTTTAAAAAAGTTTTTATTGAGATATAATTGACATATACCATCATGCAAGTTTAAGGTATACAACATGTTGATTTGATATATTTATATACTGCAATATGATTACCACCTATTAAGTTAATTAAACAAGGAGACTATTATACTGAGGTGGCTCTATTGTCATAGTGAGTAAACCAAAATGTAAGCCTGTAAATGCTTCAAAGTTACAAAATCAAAACACTAAGGACAACCAGTCACAAATTGCCCAACTAGGCTTTAAGCTATAGCCAGTGAAATAATTTCCTTTCTTTGCTTCTACATTTTCTCTCTATAAGGCAGGGAACTCCTAATCATTTCCAGTATGGTGCTTTCTGATTCAAATCAATTTTTGCTCAAAAATGTCTAGTATGCCTCAATTTGTCTTTTAATACATCTTAGCATTAGCTTATGACATTTTTAAAAAGATCTATTTATTTACTTTAGAAAGAGAGAGAACAAGTGGGAGGAGGGGCAGAGGGAGAGAATCTTCAAGCAGACTCCCGGCTGAGCACGGGGCTCCATGCAGGGTTCGATCCCACAACCCATGAGATCATGCCTTGAGCAGAAACCAAGAGTCACATGCTCAACTGACTGAGCCATCCAGGCATTCCTAGCTTATGACATTTTTAAGGACAACTTCTAATATTATTGCTAGGAGCAAACCTTCTCCTCCACCCTCCCCCAAACCACACTACTCACAGTTTGCTTGAACCTTACTCAGAGCAGAAACCCACAGAGCCCTCAGCAAGACCTCCACTGCCTCCACTCCCACCACAAAGACCCAATCCTGCCCATTTCTCCTCAACAGTGGCTTAAGATGTAGTTCCCAAAAGGATGATACTATTAGAAGCTATCACTCCCCTTTCCCTCAGATAACATCAAGACAAGTCCAGTCATATTTTACATTCCTCTGTTACCATGAGGAAAAGCTCTTAGAACATCTTTCATTGTAGACCTCTAACTCTGGAAGGCTTTACACATCAAATCTCATTAATTTTCTAAACTTTCCCTCCCCCTTTCACTGTGCTCAGGAGACCACTATGTCTGTCCTCAGAAAAGCCCTTTGTGTCCTCTCTTTTCCATCTCTTTACATGTGACTCTAGCTCAGAATATGAGGAAGTCCTCTTCCAATTGTGTCTGTTTTCCGGAGAAATGAGATCTACTGAGGGTGAGAAAAGTAAGGTTTGGGTTTTGTTGTTGTTGTTGTTGTTGTTTTAGCTTTGAGAAGAGAGAAGAGTGCATGAGATAGTAGTTCAGAGAGAAGAAGTAGACATTTACTGCACCTATTAAAGTCAGATTTTCCCCTGAGAGGGCAGCTTCCTCTGCAGCAGTACTAAATCAGAGGTATTCTTTCCCCGGACATCCTACATCCTGTAAGGCCAGAAGGTGCCCTGGGTGTTTTCTGGGATTCTCACAGCCATTTTTCAAACTATGGTCTATATTCTCTCCTTAAAAACCTGAGCTCTTTTGTAGCACACACCATGAGATTATACTACTTTCTACTCCTCCTTGTTAATGTCTGTGGTGTGCTCTGCCCTAGACTTTCATTCATTGAAGATTTAGCATCAGGCCCATTATCTTTCTCTCCAACATAACTTCTATTAGTATTCTTGATGATTTCAACATTCATATGTTGAAGTAAATTTCTAGCCCCAAGACGGAGCTTGCTCCTGCCCAGGGTGCCACAGTAGCAAACCAAAACTTAGATAGCTTTCATATCCCTGTGAAGTTCCACTGGACGGGAAACTTAGTATATCCAGTCAGCTAATCCCCAAACATCAAGCCAACTCTGAGTTCTGTACTTACTTCCTGTTCCTTCTCACCCCAAACAAGGTTAACTATGTGGCCCAAGCCAATCAGATATTTTCTGTTTTTCTCTTCTTTGTTTTTTAATTCTTTATCCTGTAAAAGCTCCCTGCCTTCCACCTATTTTGCAGTTCTGTACAAAGACAATCCACTTCATGAAGTATTAAACAGTTTATTTGTATCACCTAAATTGTTTCACCATTTTTTAAATACCTGGACTTTTTTGTGTTAAAAATCTTTTTCTCACCCTTGTTGTACCTATGTAAATCTGACCACTACTCTTTATCTTTCTAGAATACGCATTCCAATGTATCTTGAATCTCACCTAGATTTCCAATTTTACTGATGACATTTGAAAAAGTTAACTTAAACTGATGTCACCTCTTTCCTGTCTTCATGTCTTTCTTTATTCAGCTTAGATTTATGGTCCATCACTAAAATTATTTCTGTGCATTTATCATCAACTTTCTTATCTCCTTTTCTCCCTGTTTCCTGACAAAACTCCATTCTTGATTAAATTCAACGTTTTGGCTCTCCCAGACTTGTATCTAGGAGCTTCATGTGGCTATAGAAAAATGCACAATCATACTGACTGATCTCATTTTCAATGAAAGACTATATTCTTAAGTGTGGAGACTCCTGGCATTGCTTGGAAATTATGCCTTCCTGTAGGTATTTCACCATCCCTCCATTCTCTGAGATTCCTTATCTACAAGCAGCTCCTTAACCCACTTTCAGGAGAAGACTTGCTTCTAATTTCAATAAGAATATAGGCACAATCAGGAGACAATATCCTCATATCACCAAATCCTTTGATGAGTACATGAAAGTCTTCACATGTTCAGTACATATACTAATAAGGCAGCCCTCATTTGTGAATTCAATGATGCAAATAGAGTTTTTATTTCTTTTTTAAAAAATTATTTATCTTAGAGAGAGAGAGAAAAAGAAAGAAATGATGCACACGTGCCTGAGTGGGGGGAGGGGCAGAGAGAATCTTCAACCAGACCCCCCGGGTGAGCATGGAGCACTATTCGGGGCTTGGCCCCATGATCCATGAGACCATGACCAGAGCCAAAACCAAGAGTTGGATGCTCAACTGACTGAGCCACCCAGGTGCCTCTAGAGTTTTGATTTCTTAATGAAATATTTCCAAAAGATTTTAAAGACTACAAGTCAGTTATTTTATAGAATGTTCCTTAACCTAGGTTTGTCAGATCTTTTCTCATGTTTAGATTCAGACTGTGAACTTTCAGCCAGAATCTTTCACATGGAAAGTTGTATCATCCTCACAGTAATTAACACCCAAAGGTGCAAGATGTCCATCTGTCCTTTTTTGGTGATGTTAATCTTTACCACCTGGTCAAGGTGTTGTCTGGTTTCTCCACTATGTAGTTACCATTTTTCTCTTTATAACTAGAAACAAATCTGGGGGTAAGACACTTTAAGACCATGCAAATGTCTTGCCCCACTGCAAACTCTCCCCCCAAATTTAACGCCCATTAATGACTCTTGTCGCAAACTTTTCTTATGATGGTTTTAAAATGATGATTTTTTCTAATTCCACAACTCCTTTCAATATGTATCCTTTGTCATTTTTCTGTTCCCAAGAACCTCCCCTCCTTCTCCATGGTTTACCTAAATCTATCTGTCTGTCTGTCTATCTATCTATCTATCTATCTATCTATCATCTATCTATTATCTATCATCTATCTATCTATCATCTATCATTATCTATCTAACTATCTATCATCTATCAATCACCAGGAGACTCAATAATGGACTTCAGATCACAAATTTCTTGATAGCATTGAAATCTCTCGTTTTCCTTTGGTTGTCATTTGATTTTTACATTTTTGCCAAGCTTTCTGTTATAGTCTTTCTGTATTGTTTTTCTTTCAGGTGTGTATCATCCAAATCTATTTTTTTAAAGGTTTAACATGATCACTTTCCTTTGTTTACAGTGAAATTCTGGAAAGTATTGGAAGTATAAGACTTGACAAATAATTTTTATTTTCACACTAGCGGTTTTTAAAATAATTGTATTTGAACAAGACACTGTTCATTCTACCCAACATAACAGGAATAAAGAACTATTTTGGAAGGTCACTGTCCACCAAATGATCAGGTGTAGCAGATCACATTTTCTCAGTAATCTCCTCCCCAGGGCACAGCAATAATCTCCACTGTGGGTATCCCCACTGAGCACTTTTACCAAGGAATATTACGTTGGCTAAATTATTTTCTACTCATGTTATGTGGCTGAAGGACTACTATACAATAAATTGAGTTGTTATTTATCACAAAGTTAATTAATTATTGTGGATAAAAATATTTTATATTTCCAAGGATGAAAGATTTTGAAAAACATTCAATACTACTCTGTGTTTTTTCCTATCTTTTAAGTAAAAGCTTAATTAGTGACTTTGAGAAGGAAATGCGAAGTAATCAAGCACATTATGCTTTCTGAAGGTCTAGCTTTTTTGTGGTAAAAATGCTTCCACCATAAGGTTTATTATGTTTCTCGCATTATTCAGTTCCCGGAACAATGTATTTACTGAAAATGTAACATGCTGCTGTGATTTGCCAGTATAAATGATGCCACTCTAAAGTTTTAAAAACATGTTTCCATGCATGAAATAGAAACCTCAAACCCAAGAAAACATAAGCCCTCACATTAAAATATTTTGTATCTTCTCTTCTAATTTTATAAAAAACATTTTTTAATGTTTTAAAATGTTTAATGTTCAATTTTAACTGAACGTTTTTTGATTGAGCAAAAGTGTATCTGGAATGTTAGCTACAGAGGGCTTCTCCTTGCCTTCTCTCCGATTAATGTCTCTGTCTGACTCTCCTCTGTTTTCTTGAGTTATGGGTTGACCAGGTAAAAATGGAGAGATGTGAAGAATAAAAAATAATTCCCCCTATTTTTTTCTAATACCCTAGTTCTAACATCATTACACTAATCCCAAGAATATTTTTAGTAAGTTGGAAAGATTCAAAATTGTGAATTGCTTTTGTAGCAAGTAAAAGTTACATATTCCAGGGTGGAATTTAAGATAAATTCCTTGAGTTTTGATATATAACTAAATCAGATCTTGTCATGAGTTGTGTTCCTCACTTGTTCATATGTGTCTCCTGAGTGTCCATTATGTGCCAGTCCTGGTATTATAATCGAGATTGGGTGGTGAACAGATCATGATTCCTGCCTTGTGGAGCTAGGAGGAGGGGATAGACAATGAACAATAAATATAACAATTGGAAAAACGATATGGTATCTTAGAAGATTAAAAGCACTCTGGAAAAAAATAGACTAAGGAAGACACAATGGGGAGGGGTAAAATACAATCTTTTTTTAAATTTTTTTTTAAATTTTATTTTATTATGTTATGTTAATCACCATACATTATATCATTAGTTTTTGATGCAGTGTTCCATGGTTCCTTGTTTGCGTATAACACCCAGTGCTCCACACAGAACGTGCCCTCTTTAATACCCATCACCAGGCTAACCCACCCATCCACCCCCTCCTCTCTAGAACCCTCAGTTTGTTTCTCAGAGTCCATAGTCTTTCATGGTTCGTCTCCCCCTCTGATTCCCCCCCTTCATTTTTCCCTTCCTAGTATCTTCTTTTTTTTTTTTTAACATATAATGTATTATTTGTTTCAGAGGTACAGGTCTGTGATTCAACACTCTTACACAATTCACAGCGCTCACCATAGCACATACCCTCCCCAGTGTCTATCACCCAGCCACCCCATCCCTCTCACCACCCCCAACCCCAGCAACCCTCAGTTTGTTTCCTGAGATTAAGAATTCCTCATATCAGCGAGATCAGATGATACATGTCTTTCTCTGATTGACTTATTTAGCTCAACATAATACCCTCTAGTTCCATCCATGTCGTTGCAAATGGCAAGATTTTGGGTTTTTTTGATGGCTGGGATATAATACAATCTTAAATAGAACAGAGCAGGCCTCATTCAGGAGGTGATCTTTGATCAAAAAGTTGAATTAAGTGAGGGAGTCCACGTTCTAGGCAGAGCCTTAAGATGGGAGTGTGTCCTGTTGTGTTCACAGAGCACATGGAGTGTGTTTCTCTGTTCATAAAAGTATGTGACTGGAGGCAGAGTGGCAAGAGGGAGTAGAGAAGAAAATGAAGCGAGAGAAATAAAAAGAGGAGCCAAAGCATGCATTGCCTTGCAGGCCCTGATTAGGAATTTGCTTTTTACTCTGGATAAAATGAGGAACCACTGGCTTTTTCCTTCTCTGGAGAAAATGGAGAGCCGTTGGAAGATTTTGAACAGAAGAATGATATAATTTGACATCTACTTTAAAAGGCTCAATCTGGCTCCTGGGTTTAGAATAGACTCCTGAGGGCCAAAGGTAGCTCCTGTAAGAGCAGTTAGGATGTTATCACAGCAAAGCAGGTGAGAGCTGAGGGTGGCTCCCACCAGGGAAAGAGCAATGGAGACTGTGAGTAGTCAGGTACTGTATATACTTTGAAGATGGGACTGGAACTTTTCCTAGTATGTTGCATGTAGGTTTGACAGAGGTGAGGAGTCAAGGATGACTCCAGGGTTTTGACCTGAGCTCCTGGAAGTCCAGAGATGCCATCAGTTGAGAGGATAGAGGCTATGAATGGAGGTTTGGGGGGATGATCAGAAGTATAGCATTGAACATGTTCAACTTGAGATAGCTATAAGACATCCAATCTGAGATGTCCAGTAGGCAGTGGGACAAATGCATCTGAAATTCAGGAAGGAGGTTTGGAATGGAAATTTATAATTTTGGGAGGCATTAGCATATAAATAGTACTTAATACCATGAGGCCAAATGATATAACCAAAGAAGTAAGTGTAGATACAGTCTAGAAAAAGACACAAGTCTGATCCTCGAGACACTCCGACATGAAGATATTGGAGAAGAGGAAGAACTGACAAAAGAGGAACACTACACCAAAACAAAACAAATGATGTAATATATGGTGATTAACATAACAATAAAAAATTAAAAAAAAAAGAGGAACAGGAGAAATGATCATTCTCACATTCATTTGAAATTTGCTCCCTTAAATTGAAGATGATAGGGAAAAAGTTAAGAGAGGAAAGGTCATTAGAGAATTGAAACATGGGGCAGATTGCATGTAAAAGGGACACTCTTCTCTAAAGGGGCTGAGGAAGGACATGACTGTGGATAGGAAATTATCTTTCTAAGAATGTGTTAGATTCAAAACTTGACTCCTTTTTATATGTCAGATGGTACATATACAGACTGACTTAGAAAGCACCACTGAGCAATTACCTAATGCAAATTGCAGTATTTTGTTTATGGAGTCATATGTATTCAATATATTTATATGTAGAACTTCTAGCAGATTCTCAACAAATAACGTGTCGAACTCTTAATGTATCACTTTTGTTCTTTGTTGAGAATGTTCATATTATGTTATAACTGTTTTCTTTGCATACAGAGGACACATAAAAACTTTATTCAATCCTTTTTCTTACATACATACCTATTAAATCAGATGCCAGTTTGTTAAGACATGTCACTTATACTTTATAATTCTCAGAACTTTGGCAGGTAGACACAGTGGGTGTGAACTGTCTATTTCTCTTAACTCTGGCTGGTTGGGAATTGTAGTCAATAAGACAAGCATTAAAAATATGAATACCTTCAAATATGAGCTAGATTTTATTACTTGGATCTAAGTAATCTCCATGGAAAGCTAGAGTTCAGTCTACATTAATTTGGAAATGCCCTACATTCTTGGAGATCATTGCATTGAAAGTCTTCAATGTTTCCTCTCTCCAAGGAGTAGAGCATAACTAACAGATCTGACTCTTCCTTCAGAAGGAGAGAGCGCCTGTGCTTACCAGGATAGGAGGAGATGGCATTGATGTGGGTGGTCCTGATGACGCCCACCCGGGTCCCGCGGTTGTTTTTCATACACATGCAGATACATATGGCAATTCCAGCTATGACCCCCATGATGAATACAATTCCAAACACTATGCCAGCAATTGCTGTACCCCTAAAAAAGGAAAACAAAAGTACATTTATTGAAAAAGCTCATGAGCCTTTCAAATACACATCCGTGACTATATGACAAATGCCCTTTGGCGAACCCCCTAAGGATAATGTTAAAAAAAAAAAAAGATAATTCCCTGAATCAGTCAAGTAAATCGTTTTCTGTATTTCAATAGATAAGAAAAAGTTATAAGCTCTCAGGGAATCCTCTTCCAGTACAGTAAACCTATCATTCAGATTCTGATCTTAGAAATCCATGTATTTATACAAAACACAATTATTCAGATACGCTTTCTAAAATAATAATTAAAAAAACCATACTGCTGTTAACTTGAACAGCAAAGAATTTATTGTCTGTGAGTACACATTAACTGAAAACAACTTGATAAATGTCAAAATAGTAAATAAAATTTAACATTTATCTTTCTTAAAACTCTTCACAAAGTAGAACTGGAATTTTTTTTTTCTTAACAGAACAGAGAAAAACCAAATTTTTTTAAAAAATTATTCAGAAAACAGTTATGACAAATGGTATTCTCATTAAATTCAGGAGCAATGCAAGCAAAACCTCTATTCTGTTAATGTTATGTTTTTCTCCAGAACGTTTTATCTCTCACAACAAAATCATAGAAAGAAAAAATACTGCATGCAAGAGTCGACATTATCATTATATGTAGATAATATGATTTGTAGGAGTCTACATTTGTTCACATTTTGGAAAGTAATGGAGAAATCTTTGTGAAAAGATGTAGATTTTCAACCAGCAGTATCATTTCTAGCAGTGCTTTCTGAGGAAAGACAGCACATGTGGGCACAAATAATGTAATAAGAATGTTTGCCAATATATTGTTGCTGAAAGCAAGATATCAGAAACACCCTAATATCCAAATGACAAAAAAAGAAAAAAGGTAATGATACATCAGAGAATGAATCTTATACAGTGATTGAAAAGGGTGAAGAGGTCCATGTCCTTAAAAGGATCCTCCCTTAAAAGGATCCTCCAATTTCACGTATGAGCCAGCGTGACACTTTGCTGGAGCCTAGGGTTTTACCTATAAGGGTATGAATTTCCATAAGATCTGGTGCTTTTAGCTCAGAGACTGAGTCTCATTCTGCTGTGACAGTGGGGCCATTCAGAAGAAGTCTTCAGTAACAACATTTTTGTGGTTTAAAAGCATGATTTCTAGGGATGCCTGGGTGGCTCAGTCGTTAAGCGTCTGCCTTTGGCTCAGGTCATGATCGCAGGGTCCTGGGATCGAGCCCTGCATCCGGCTCCCTGCTCGGCAGGAAGCCTGCTTTTCCTTCTCCCACTCCCCCCACTTGTGTTCCCTCTCTCACTGTATCTCTCTCTGCCAAATAAATAAATAAAATCTTTAAAAAAAAAATAAAAGCATGATTTCTAAAGCCAGACTGCCTAGGTTCCAACTGTTCTTTGGGCAAGTTGCTGAACACCTCTCACCCCCCCTAATTTTCTTATTAATTAAATGAAGGTCAGCTTGATGCTTACCTGACTCTCCTCTCAAATTTCATATCATGAAATATCTGTACCCCTGGACTCATTTGTCAGATAAATAATTTCTTATTTTTGTGCCATATACATATCTATCCCACACTTTTCTAAGACAGGTCTGTAATTCTCATTCCAAACCCTTGGGGCCAGATCTATCTCATAAATCAGAAACATGTAACATATGACCTCACTGATATGAGGAATTATTAATCTCAGGAAACAAACTGAGGGTTGCTGGAGTGGTGGGGGGTGGGAGGGATGGGTGGCTGGGTGATAGACACTGGGGAGGGTATGTGCTATGGTGAGCGCTGTGAATTGTGTAAGACTGTTGAATCACAGACCTGTATCTCTGAAACAAATAATACATTATATGTTAAAAAAAAAAAAGAAGAAGATAACAAGAAGGGAAGAATGAAGGAGGGGAAATCGGAGGGGGAGACAAACCATGAAAGACTATGGACTCTGAGAAACAAACTGAGGGTTCTAGAGGGGAGGGGGTGGGGGGATGGGTTAGCCTGGTGATGGGTATTAAAGAGGGCACGTTCTGCATGGAGCACTGGGTGTTATGCACAAACAATGAATCATGGAACACTACATCAAAAACTAATGATGTAATGTATGGTGATTAACATAACATAATTAAAAAAAAGAGAGATGTATCAAAGGAGATAATTTGAAATAAGTAAACAAAAAGTAATCTGGAACCCTTTTTATTGTAATTTTGAAGTCCAAATAAGATTGATTTGGAGGGCTTAATTTATGTTCCAGAAATAATCAATGGCCCAATTATTCAGGCATAGAGTTTCCAAAGTAAGTGTTATGGAAGCTGTTAAGATTTCAAATTGGGACATATTTATATTCATTAATTCATTTTTTAAATAGAGGAAAGTAGAAAATTAGTCACATTTTGTTTTCCTGTTGGCAGCTCCAGCAAAAGTGCCTGCTTGTGAGGTCAGTAATTAGGTTGCAACTAATGTGTTAAATGAGGTTTCTGATTAAATCATGATTTTGGTGTCCTTGATCTTTTGATACCCATTAGCAACTGTAAATTAGTTATTAAAGACATGGCAAGTATAACATTTATGGAATTATTTACTCCATTATTAATTAAAAGAAACAATAAACAGTAACCTTCTGGCATATAAATAATTCGGTTTTGTCAACTGTTGGAAAGAGAGAATCTATTAACTTGAGAAATTTGGCATCATAAACATCTTGAAAAAATGTAGGGAATGTATTTTTCTTTGAAAGAATGGACTGCAGAGCATATATATTTTCCTTTTTAAATTTTTTTTTTTGAAATATGTACAGGTTCACAGACAGTTATAAAAGAAGTACAGAGAGGGCCTGTGTACCCTCCACCCAGCACTCCTCAGTGGTTACATCTTAGGTGACTAGAGTACAACATTAAAATCAGGAAATTGACATTAGTGTAAAGTGTGTGTATTGTTCTGTGTCATTTGAACACATGCAGAGATCATGGAATCACTATGGCAAGCAAGGTACAAAACTACTCCATCATCAGAAAGATTTCCCTTGTGCTACTCCTTTATGGTCACACCCACCACCCTCCTCCCCACCATTAATAACTGCTCAAATCACTACTCTGTTCTCCACTTTTGTAATTTTGTCATTTTAAGAGTGTCATTCAATTGGAATCATGTAGTATGTGACCTTTTGAGGTGGACTTTTTTTTTACTCAGCACAATGCCCTTGGAATCTATCCTAGCTTTTGTGCATACTAATACATTCTTTTTTTATTATTAAATAATATTTCATGATATGGAGATAGCATATTTTGTTAACCCATGACCTATTTGCAGGACATTTTGGTTATTTCCAGTTTTGGCTTTTGCAGATTAAGCTGCCATGCACAATCATATTCAGGTTTTGTGTGAACATATGTATTCATTTCTCTGGGATAAATGCCCAAAAGTGGGATTGCTGGGTTATTTGATAAGAATATGTTCAGTTTTTAAAAATACTGCCAAAGTATTTTCCAGAATGGTTGTACTATTTTATATTCCCACCAGTAGAGTATGAGACATCCAGTTTCTCTCCATCCTTGCCAGCATTTGGTGTTGTCATTATTTTTAATTTTAGCTATTTCAACGGGTGTGTAGTGATATCTCATTGTGATCTTAACATACATTTCCCTCATGGCCAGGGAGGGTGAACATCTTTTCATGGACTTAGTTGCCATTTTTGTATCTTCTTCAGTGAAATGTCCCTTCATGCCTTTTATTCATGTTCTAATTGGATTGTTTGTGTTTTTACTATTGAATTTTTGAGAGTTCTTTATAAACTCGAGATAGAAGTCCTTTATGAGATACATTGTTTGCAAACATTTTCTCAGTCTGTAGTTTGTCTTTTCATCCTCTTAATGGAATCTTTTGCAGAGAAAAATGTTTTTAAATTTTAATAAAGTCCAATTTTTCGATTTTTTCTACTATGGACTGTGCTTTTGGTGTCATGCCTACAAATTCTTCACCAAGCCTTAAGTTCTGAAGACTTCTCCTATGTTTCCTTCTAAAAGATTTATTAGTTTTATGTTTGATATTTAAACCTATGATCCACTTTGGTTTAATTTTGGGATAAGGTGCCAGTTTGAGTTTGAGGTTGAGTTTTTTGCCTATGGATATCCAACTGCTCCAGTACTATTTATTGAAAACACTATCCTTCCTCGACTGCATTGCTTTTGCACCTTCATAAAAAATTAGTTGGTTATGCTTATTTGGGAGTATTTTGGGGTTTTGTATATTCTCCTGTTGTTGAAGAAGGTATCTGAGAAATGTTGATTAGATTCAGTTGGTTGTTCAGTTCTTCTGTATCCTTGTTGATTTTCTGTCCAGTTGTTCCCTAATTGATGTGGGAGGGATGTTGGAGTCTCCAACTATAATGGAAGATTTGTCTATTTCTCCTTTCATTCCCATCAGTTTTGCTCCACATGTCTTGTAGTTCTTCTGTTCTGTGTGCGCTCCCCACTCGACCTTTGCTGGTAGATGTAGTGTGGGGCTGTATTTTTTTTTCCCTTCAGTGTTTGGCCGTAGTCAAATTGTTATTGTCTAAAAGTTTTCTGTCTTGCTAGGCTGCCTCTTCCTGGGTGCTGCCGCTAGAGAGATTAGGCTGTTGTTGGGGCTTTTATTGTAAGTGCCCATTGGTGTTTCTAGGGTGCCAGTTACCTCCAAGTCTGGGATTATTGAGGCAAAAAGAAAACCCAGGGAACTCACTCTTGTGTCCTTCGGGCCATGAGATCCTAGCTGATCAATCCTCTTCACCTTTTAGACTTTTCTGGTTTGTTTTATATATAACGTCTAGGGTTCTAAAGTTGCACTTAGAGGGAAGAATAGGAAAAAGTATGTCTACTCTGATAATGTATTTTTGAAAAATAAAATACTGTGGAAAAGGTATTGTTTAAAGTTGTGAAGTGATTTTTTTTTAAAGATTTATTTATTTTAGAGAGAGAGAGAGAATGTGGTAGGGGAGCAGAGGGAGAGGGAGAATCTCAAGCCGACTCCCTGCTGAGTGCAGAGCCCAATACAGGGCTTGACCTCAGGACCCTGAGATCATGACCTAAGCCAAAATCAAGAGTCAGATACTTAACTGACTGAGCCACCTAGACACTCTGTGAAGTGATTTTTTTAAAGTAAAATATAGAAACACCTTTTTAGGAGAGATGAAAACTGTGATAAATATCTTTATAAGGACACAGCTGTTAATATTACTTAGGTTTCAGGGCAAAAGTAATATGTCATTCACATACACAGATATATGATTCCAAATCTATTCCTATTCATATTGAAGGTGCTCAAGAAATCTTTAATAAATCAATGAATTAAGCTCTCTCACTCACATTTATTAAACTATTAAGGAAGTATCACCCACAAAATTCTTTCTCTGTAATGAAAGTATTTATTTGTTTCATTGAAATATAGTTGACATACAATGTGACATTAGGTTCAGGTGGAAAACATAGTGATTAGACCGCTCTACAGTTATGCTATGCTCACAGGTGTGGACACCACCTGTCACCATACAGTACCACTGACTGTATTCCCTCTGCTGTACCTTTTGTCCCCGTGACATATTCATTTCATAACCAGAAGCCTGTACCTCCCACTCCCCTACACCCATTTTGCCCATCCCTCATCTCCCTCCTCTCTGGCAACCACCAATTTGTTTTTTATATTTATGGGTCTGTTTCTGCTTTTCTTGCCTGTTCATTTGTTTCGTTTTTTATATTCCACATATGAGTGAAATCATATGGTATTTATCTTTCTCTGCCGGACTTATTTCACTTAGCGTTATACACTCTAGGCCCATCCACGTTGTTGCAAATGACAAGATCTTATCCTTTCTTGTGGCTGAGTAATATTCCATCGTATGTATATACATATATAAACACATAATATACATAAATATGTAATATACAATTCATATATAATATATATAAATACAAAAATATATATTTTAAGGAATCTTCATACTCTTTTCCACAATGACTGCATTAAGAGTGCACAAGGGTTCCTTTGGCTCTACATTCTCACAAACACTTATTTCTTCTCTCTTTTTTAAAAGATTTTATTTATTATTTGAGAGAGACAGCATGAGCTTTATTTCAAAAAATATTTAATCTCAAGGTTGGAGAGAATCATAAATTATGCAATATCAAACACCTTTTAGTATCTCTTCTAGCTTAGATCTGATGTTGGAAATTCAAGAAAGACAAAAGCTGAGGAAGACACAGACATGCATGTAATTATAATGCATGGCATTAAGTGCAAATGGGGAAGCACAGACCAGGTTCTATGAGAGCAGAGGACAGTGTCTAATCCAAATGTGATAATGTGTGTGCTGGCTTCTATGAGTAGAGATTGGGTGTATGTGAGAGTATGAATGAAAGAGGGTGTGGGTATATAAGTGTGTTTGGGGGGTGGATTCCTGAGGGAGGTAAACCCCTTCTGAATTTTAAAAGAAGATCAGAAATTGGGGCAGCTGGGTGGCACAGTCGGTTGGGCATCCGACTCTTGGTTTAGGCTCAGGTTGTGATCTCAGTGTTGTGAGATCAAGTCCTATGTCAGTCTCTGCGCTCAGTTCAGAGTCTGCTTGGGACTATCTCTCTCTCTCCCTTTGCCCCTCCTTTCCATCAAATAAAGAAATCTTTAAGAAAAAATAAAGGAAGAGTAGGACTTAAAGGGAATTGAGGGTATTATAGCAGGGCACATTTAAGATCAAAAGAACAACATATAAAGGCTATAGGAATGTAATATATCGTGATATGTTTAAGGGAAAGTCAAGAGATGCTGGAATAGAAAAGAGGTGAAGCTGGAGACTGAGCTGGGGTTTAAGGGGCAGATCAGGAGGATCTTCAATGACACTCTCAAGAACTTGGCCTTTTTATTGGAATTAATGGAAAACAAGTGAAAAGCTGTAAGTATGAGTCAGTCTAAGAGTAACGTGGAGTGGAGTTGCTGGGTACCATGCTGTGACCAGGCAGTCCTATTACAAGATCATTGTAATTATCTGGCCAAAAGATGGTGAGAGGCTGAACCTGACCATGGTAGTGGGGTGGGGAAGAAGGTAGAGAGGAGGGAGTTCAAGAACAACATAGAAAGTAGAGTTAGCAGTACCTTAAAGTCATCAAGTTCAAACTCCAAAAGGATTATCATAATTCTGTGCCACCCACCAGTCACCCAAAGCTTTGGGACACTCCCAGGAATTAAAAGTCACTGAATCTGAAAGCAGCTTATTCTACTGTGGAACAGTGCCCTCTAAGTGTGTGATACTTCAGCGGGATTTAGTTCACCAGAACTCTTACCTCTCCCAAAGAAGAGACCTGTCATAGGGAAGAAAGGAAGGGTCTGGCCCAGAAGGTGCCATATAGAGGACAGGGGATAAACTTTCCTTACCCTTGTTGACCACTGGTCTGACTTTAACCAGGTGTGTTTTCCAAAGATGAATTATATTTATAGAGGCATATCTACTCTTTAATATTGTATTACATAAATTTTTAGCATAAGGAGCATGCATGGATAGGAGGTTTGCTTTATTTGTATAATCAATGAACTCTTAATTGTCCTTCTCTGAAACAACTGTCCTTAAACCTCTGTAAAATGTATAGTAAAAATAATAATCTTTAAGTTATTTTTAGATTGCTTCATGAAGTCTGATCTTCTGATTCAGGTCTTTGTGCAGTTAGAATCTAATTGGATCAGATGATGCCAGAGGTCCCCTCCAGCTCCCTACTACCACAGCCAATTAGCAGAAATTCCGCTTTAATAATACAGCTGCGGCAGGTCAAGCAAAGGAAAGCAAACCAGAGGTGGAAATCTCAGCCTAATGAACATTAAGAAAAGATTAGAAGAGAGTTAAATTTCAGTGTGATAATTAATTATAGTCCAACAAGAACAGAATTTTATGAATATTGGCTAATTGTAATCTAAACTATAATTCTTTGCACAAATCTTTCCTCCAACATCGCCTCCAATTCTGAGGTGGGAAGAGAATACCTCTTTTCAGTATTTTGTCTCTCACTTATTGCCAGTATAAGCAACAATCTCAAGTCTGTGGAGATGTAATTAATCTTCAAGGTAGTATTACATATGTTACATAAGTAATTATAACTGCATATACTCATATTATCTAGTCAGCTCTTAATTATTTCTACTTTGGATATAGTTTTGTCTCAAGCATCTTGACAAAAATACCTATAACCATGATGCAATAGTTAGTATGGAGGACATCTTACATGATATTTTTTTATAAAGAGAATAAAAGATTCAAAAATCAGGTAGATTCTGTGCATTTTTTCAGAGTAGCTATTATAATATGCCTCAATGTTTCACTGCATTCTTTGAAATTCCAATAGGTCAGGGGGCTACTCACTCTTACAGCCATGCAACTTACAGGAAAGGAATTATGCCTGGTTGGAACTACCAGAGTGTCCTCATACCATGGTTTTGTCTTTTCTCCATGTCTCAGGTAAACTTCATCCTGTCCCAACTATTAGGGCAGACTAAAGGGTGGAGGAGTGGCCTGAGAAATAACAATTCTTCTACTGGGAAGAAGAAAATTAGCCAATATAAAGTGTGTAGCCTGCCAGAACAAGGCAAACCGTATTTATTCAAGTAGCTTATATTGCCTGTGTGGACAGGCAGAATAGCAAATTACAGTGTAAGTGATTACTATAGATTGAAGATTCTTCTGACAAATTATGCTGATTGGGCAGAAGGAAGCAGATTTAACAAGGAGCAACACAGTCACAGGGAATTAAGGGAGTAATAATCTTTAGTTCTGCGGATCCACCTAAGGCAGGTAACTGTGGGCAGCAGGTTTGCTGTAGAAACAGTAAGAGCCATGTGTTCCTCTACATTTCCTAGCTTCTCCTGCATCTTGGAGGGGAGGGGGCCATGTGAACAATTCTTCCCAACAGAATATTAAAGGAAGAGATGTGTCACTTCCTGTCAAGGTTAGTTAAGATTTGGTTTTTCTTCCTCACCTTCTACTACCCCAGCCTGCCTGGGTGTCTGGAAGCAAAGGATTCTGGGATGGTGAGTTCACGATATGGAAGGAGGCTGAGTCACTGCGTCATGGCTTGAGAGAGGCACACAGGTGAGCTGCTGATGGGCTCAAGAAATAAAATGGTGTTGGGCCAAGCCACTGAGATTTCAGGTTTTATCAGTTTCTGCATAGCCTATCCTGATTAATGCATTGGTGTGATTTGGAGCACAGGATATGAATTCAAAATACCAGCATTTAAATCCAGTTTTCATTACTAATGAGTTCTGTGACTTGACCTCAACGAGATTGAGTTTTGGGGGCAAGACTTTTGTTATTAGAATGAGACACTGTAAGAAGTTTCAACTCAGGAAACAAAATGTAGTCCATTGGTGGGCCCTAGAAATACCACATTCCAAGACAGATGAAACTTCCAAGGACCCAGGTGTGCTTATCAGGCTCCCAGAATTATACAGCTGAACAGGCCCCACAGGGCACCTGATTTGGTATAGAATATGAAAGCCAATCTCATTTTGTCTTGGAATGAAGGCTATAGTCCTCAACTCTGGATTCATATTAGATTTAAATCAAATCACAAAAATACTGAGGCCTGAGCCCTAACCCAAATCAATTAAATCATAGTCTCTGGGGATGAAATCCAGATAGTGTTATATTTTTAAAGTGACCCTAGTGGTGTTAATATGAGCCAAAGTGGAGAATCAATGACTTAGAGTAACAAAAAGAGCATAAAGCTGCTTACGGGCTTTCTGCCTTAGTTGAAATTGGTTCAGAAAGTAAAGGTCGGAGCCCAGAAGGAAAAAGTCAGCTGGACTCAGTTATGTGGAATGGGAAAACAGGTGATTTTAGCAGCAATTTCTCAACAAAAAAGAGACAGCAGTTTAAGTCAAAACATTTCCATTTATAGAGATTACATGGAAGGAATATTGTTATGAATACTATCCTTAATTTCTTTTCAGTTCTCATTTTATTTCGTCTTCTCAAATCTACCAAATGCACTTCAAGTGTGAGAAGAAATCACAAAATTAATATTTAACATAGAACATTATTTCTGATTGGTAATATACAAAATTAATAACAAAATGTTACAGAAACATAGAAACTAAACAATGCTTGCAACATTTTCTCCTCAAGTATAGTCATTCAAAGATGTTGGACCATGACAGTAGGCAGATCAGTTCTTCCCAAATGGGGAGAAAGTTTAACCCAGCAACCTAAAAACTGCCAGATTGATTCTGACCTATTGTTTATCCAATGCCCTATTCTATTTATGATCTAACCCACATTTAGCAAGGAAGATCAGTTTCCTACCAGACGTGAATGAATCTTAAGAGAAGGTGTCTTTTAATTTCCTTTAGTCATTTATAACTGTCACTCAAATTGCTCCTGTTTTTGGACTGCTAAGATTCAGTGGGATGACAAACTTGAAAATATCTGCTGGTAATGACAGGTATTGATTGGACAGTAACATATTAATTACTTGCTTTTGATACTGTGGAAAGGTTACTAAAGAATACTCACTTTAGGTACACTAAGTTGCATTGCATCAAAGCTTTCTATTTTTCCTCTTTACTTGAAATCAAAGTCAAGAGTCTTAATGATTTTTGAGTGGTCCTTAAAATATTCACATATCTGCTCATATTTAATTTAAAAATGATGCCTTTCCCATCAATGTACCTTCATGAGGAAATCCAAATCATAAAAATTTTTAGGGAAAAACACCAATAACTGATTTCATGTAAACAGTTTGAGATTATGTCAGTCAATTCACCATTTCATGATTTCTTTATTATTATTATTATTTATTTATTTGCCAGAGAGAGGGAGAGAGAGAGCACAAGCAGGGGGAGCAGCAGGCAGAGGGAGAAGCAGGCCTCCTGCTGAGCAGGGAGCCCGATGTGGGACTCGAACCCAGAACCCTGGGATCATGACCTGAGCAGACGCTTAACCGACTGAGCCACCCAGGCGTCCCCATTTCATGATTTCTAAGATTGTTTCATCAATCTTCTATCACTGAAGTCATAGGACATAAAATAAACCCTTTAACAAGAATTTGGGTTTTATTCTATAAGACAGACAAGGTCATTTTTTAAAGCAAATCAGCTAGCGGTAGTGCTAGGAGAAGTGTGCCGACAGAGAAAAATAGTCCTAGGGCCTTTCGGCTCCATTCCATAAATCTTGACCTCTTTTTTTCCCTTCTGCTACTAGAGGATAGTTTGCTTCTCGTATCATTCCCTAAGGGAAGTTCTAGCACCACATGAGGCTAATAAATATAATTTGTTTTTTTTTTACTGTTTTAAGTTCAAGTAATTAAAATGCCATGGACTCAGTGAAATGTGGCTCATGTCATATGACCAAGCTGAGAAGGAGTCATACACACTGTTCTTCCCCTTCAAAAATAGTATTATGACAGTGTGAAACTAATAATTGCTTTTTGGGGGGAATCAATCAATTTAAGATTAAGGTGCCTAAATATGTTTCAAAACATAAGAAATACACATTCTTTCTACACTGGAAGACAAGCAAAACATGGATCTTTCAGGAGACTCAGGTGTAAATATTGATTTTATGCTCTCCACTGAATTAGAAGTCTGAATTGAATCTCACACTGACTTCCCTTATTTCACTTGTGTCATATATTTTCATTTGGTTTGAAATTTCAAGCAGCTAAATTTGTCATCAGCTTTCATCTTTTACATTTGATAAGTTCTTGAAAGAGTGAGGGACACATCTCGTCATGTATTCATCACCTATGGATGAAGTACATATTCAGGTGTGTGTCTAGGAGCTGTGGACACAACAGTGACCTGGAAGGTGTCTGACTGGCCTCTCTACCAGGGAAGAAAGACAGCTAAACAACAAGATAGTAAGAAATATTAAGGAAGTGGTAATTAAAATGTTATTTGAAAGGTGAGTTAGCCAAGGAAGAAAAGAAAGTACTCAGGAAGAAGAAATAACCTGTGGGAAAGCAAGAAAGAGAAAGGGCATATTTTAAGAAAGAAACGTTCAGCAGAGCAAGCACTGTATATACAGTTTTGATAGCAGGAAGGCATCTGACTAGTGCAGATGAGTTTGGTGAACTAAACTGAGATGAGATCATGAAGGACTTTGAAAGCCAAGGTAAAGGGGAGACTGGAACGCAGAAGGGTCAGTGGCAGGAACAGTGTTTCAGGAAGATGTCAGAGAATAATAAATAATCACAAGAGGCCAAAATGGAGACAGGGACACCACCTGGGAGGTTGCAAAAGAAATGAAGTAAGTCACTGGCAAGTATAGTGATGGCATGATGTCCCAAAAAGATATGTCCCTGTCCCAGTTCCCAGAACCTATGAGCGTTACCTTATTTGGAAAGAGTCTTTACAGATGTAATTAAATTAAGGATCTCGAGATCAAGAGATCACCTTGGATTATCTGGATGGATTCTAAATCCAGTGACAAGTATCCTTACAGGAGACACAGAGGGGAGATTTGACAGGCAGAAGAAGAGAAGGCAATGTGATCATGGAGACAGAGGTGTGAGCATGAACCCAAGGAATGTCAACAACCACAAGAAACTGGAAGAGGTTTTACAGCCTCTAGAGGAAGCATGACCCTGCTGGCACCTTGATTTTGGACTTCTGTCCCCAGAAATATGAAAATAAATTTCTGTTGTTTTAAGCAACAGTTTGGTAATTTGTTATAGCATCCACAAGTAACTAATACAACAAGGCAAGAGAAAGACACACGAGGAGGGAAAGAACACAGTGCATTTGAGACACTGCAAAAGGCCAGGAGAGCAGAATCCAAGGGCATTCATGAGTGAGAAGCCAGAAATGAGCTTGGACAGCCAAGCAAGAAGTTATATTCATGAAAAGCTGCTGGGTCTGAATGTACATGGAATGCCAAAGTATCAGTGAGTGGATCAGACTGGTGGAAGGAGAAGAATCATGGTCTTGAAGAATGGGAAGAGATGCTGGGAAGGAAGGAAAAAGGAATGAATGCAATATTTTCTTGGCAGAGGAGGGGTCTATGGCAGTGCAGGGAGGGAGGGGGAAAGGGCTGGGGATAGGGAATTTGCACCTCAGGCAAATACCGAGCCCTGTCTTAGTCAGCTCAGGCTGCTATAACAAATACCACAGACTGGGTGACTTAAACCACAGACATTTATTTCTCAACAGACCATTCTGGACACTGGGAAGTCAAAGATCAAGGTTCTGGCAGATTTGGTTTTTGGTGAGGGTTCTCCTTCTATCTTGTTCCTGTCTTACTGTATCCCCACATGGCAGGGAAAGAAAGCTCCAGGGTCTCTTCCTCTTCTTAGCAACCGACACTAATTCCATCATGGGTGCTTCACCCTCATGACCTCTTCTAAACTTAATCACCTCCCAAAGGCCCCACCTCCTAATATCCTTACATTGGAGATTAGGATGTGTGGGTTGGGGGCAGGGCACAAACATTCAGTCCACAATAGTTATGGAATTGACTATCTGTGGACCAGATGTGGGCCATGTGGAGTAGAGTCAGCTGGGAGCTGTTCTAGGTCCTAAGAAGACCACATGGGGGCAGCAGGGTTGTAATAGGGGAGGGTGCTAAGTCTGTGTGTGGAATGGATGATGGAAGGCCAGGAGATGGTGCAGAGAGAAAGGGACAGTGGCCACCTGAATGAGATACCAGCAAGTCCACCACACCAGCAGGGGAGAAGCTCTAAGTCCTGGAGACTGCCGTCAGAGGGGCCCAACACAGGCTTAGAAGCCAGCAAAGAATCAGGAAGTGACAGAACTTTCCTGTGCCCTTCTCTTCACTCTGCCCTCCTGAGCTTTTACACCGGTGGGGCATGCGCTGGGAGGAGGGGACCCACTGGGCAGGAAATGAGTGGGAGAAGAAATCAATTGGCTACGTTTCTCCCCCTGAACACAGTGGACCTACCAAATACTGCCTGCAGCTAGAAGATGGGGAGAAGCCCGGCCTGAAGTCTGAAATGTTCACATCTTAGATTAGACATCAACAATTTCCACAGGAGAGTGCTTTGGACTTAGAAGACTTAAGGACTAAGAGTGAACAGGAAAGTCACAGATCTGCCAAATTTTCAGCCATTGCAGGGGAAAAGCTTCCTGTAAAGAGGTAATGGGATAGAGTTGAATTCTGCTTATCTACGGAACATCATGCATGTTCAATGTACCGTTTAGACGTTCAAAGAAAAGGGCAGACATTTCCTCTGAGAAATCCTGGTAATTTCCTCAGAATACAATCAATAAGGTGGCAAAGGACCATTCTGCATAGATGCTGCCCCTGTTCCCTAGTGCTAAATTCAGGCTACACCAATCATGGTGTGGTTATTAAACAGCATTTTTCTTTCATTTTGTCACATCTTAAAATTCCTAGAAAAATTTCTGTACAGAATGCATCGCATACAGGTTCCATTTGTTTTCCCTGGCCCAGAGAAAGGTCTGTAACCAGGTAAATACGAAAGACCCAGGACTGAGAGGTAGAATGAAAATGCTCTTCCACTCCATTCACACAGAGTCTTTTTCCTCTTGGTTCCCCACTTCCTCTTTTGGTCTCGTTTCCTCATCTGTAGAGTGACAGCAATGGGTCTCAATTTCATTTTGTTCTCTTGATGGACGGATTCCCACAGTTAGACCAAATGAAAATCTGACCAGTAATGCCCACTTATCTACCTCTCTGAAGTACTCGAAGAATTAATGATGGACTGCAAAATGTACTGAAGATGAAGAGCACACCATGATAGTTGACGAGTATAACTGAAAAGTATCAATGGATAAGTATATTTTAACAAATGTGGAAAAATCATACAGCAACGGATCTTGGCTTGTTTGCCCTAGTACACCAGTGCATTATGGTAGAAAGGAATATGCATAATATTTAAGGAGAAAAATAAAAGCAATAGCAAAAGCCGGCAACCCAAGACCATAAACACATTAATAGTGAAATAGTCTTCGCATCTTAAAAAATCCAGCTAAATTTTTATTTATTTATTTATTTATTAAAAGATTTTATTTATTTATTTGACAGAGAGGGAGACAGCGAGAGAGGGAACACAAGCAGGGGGAGTGAGAGAGGGAGAAGCAGGCTCCCTGCTTGGCAGGGAGCCCGATGCAGGATTCGATCCCAGGACTCTGGGATCATGACCTGAGTCAAAGGCAGCTGCTTAACTGACTGAGCCACCCAGCTAAATTTTTAAAACAAAGCACTGGTTTATACACCCAGGATATAACGTATGCCTTGAAATTTTAGAATAGTCTATACAGGAAGGCAAGGGACCAAAGACAGAGATGTTCGAAATAAAACCAAGGCAAAGAGATCAAAGATACTTTCCCCTGGATTCAAAATGCAGCATGGGCAGAATTCACTTGCTATATATAAATTTGATAACTGCTTTTTATGTTATTGGTCTTGCAAAAAGAGATGAAATGGAGATATGAATATTGCTTGCTTTGGAGGACAGTCAGGGAGCAGATGAAAACGCATAGCAAGTTTGACAGGAGTAAGTTACATTTAGAGAGCAATGAGAGAGAAGTCTGTTATTTATGAATTTGAGGATTTTAAAAGAAAGTTAAAGTCACTGTTTCCTTCCTGTACGCTAATTATTCCAGGCTGTAAACCCTCCAGCAAATAGCAAGTGGTTAAATTATTTTGGCCCTTAAAATTTCTCTTGGTCTTTGTACCTATAAGGATTAGATACTGCAGTCTTGTCTTTTCTTTGAGAGGGCTCTGATTCCTTGTATGTATAAAAGAGGTGTCCTAAGTCCATTTATAATATATTTAACTCCAAGTTTATTTTCTTTGCCATATTGTTTGTCTTTATGTTGTAATACACCAGTGAGCTGTAGCTAATGTTAAAGCTAAGACATTTAATTTAAATTCTCTAATCTTTAATACCATGTGGAACCGGTCATGCTGTGCTCCTGTAGATTCATATTTTTTATGACAATTTTTCTTTTTATTCTTTATTCACATGTGCTAGTTCTTTCCCCAAATGTTTATACTTTTCCTTATGAATATGGTCTGAGTGTATTCACTGTAGTTAAAAGTATCTATTTTATACTTGATTCTGGAGGTAAGTGGATAAGGAAAATAAAAGTAGGAGTAGGTAGATTCTAATTTCAGTAAGGTAATTTTATTACCATTAAAAAACTTGGAAATACTATAATAATGGAGAGAATATTCAGGGACCTCATTTATTTAGGATTTTGGTGAGATAATTTCGTGTCTGCTCCTGTGTGGTGGGACATACATTCAAATATTTAAGTCCTGCCTTCCAAAACTGCTTATTTTAGTCTTAAAAAAAAAAAGAAAAAAGTCATTTGAGCATTTGATCAGATTGAATCAAAATTATATTTTCAGAGTATTTTGCATTACATTTTATTGATAAAAATCTAAATGTTATTAGACAAGTCCCAAATAAATACAAATTTCATAGTCTAAGAAATTTTAGATTAAAATTTTTCCTTTTAACTTCTCTTTCTAAGACACTAGAACATTCTGATATATATATCTCAAATACATCTAAATTTCTTTTTGCATTCTTGCTTTCTTCAACCTAACCATCTCATCTCATTTCTGTTCACTTTTGTGTCCTCTGTAGTAATGACGGGAATCCCGTTGCCTGGAGACCACTACTGAAAAACATCAGTGCCATGGCCTCTTGGAGATTTAGGACATCTAATAAGCAGCTGACAGAAATCATCAGCTTGCCCCTGAGAATGTACCATTTTTTTTAAAAGTCACAATAAAGCACTTGTCTGGATATTACTTATTTCAGGTAATTTTTACAACTAAAGCATAGGATACAAAGGAGAAAAAAAATATACCTCTGGAAAAATCTAAATTTTACAAATCCATGCAAAAAGAAGTTGGGGCAAAAAGAAACCCTGAAATGTGCACTTTTTTGAAAAAAAATGGAAGAAACTTTCAGTTCCTCCCACATTGCTTATTGATTCTAATTTTTAAAACTATTGTAAAAGTCTCTATTTTTAGCTGTGTTTTTAGCTCTATTACTTGTCTATTAACATTCTCTTTAGCCCAAAGGAATTTTGAAGCAGCAAATTCAATAAAATGACATAAGGTCAACTGTGAAAAAAAATCAATGACAAAGGGGATAAAACACACCTACGAGAACTCCATATCGTAAAATCAGCAAAATGGAATGGCAGCCTGCAGAATGGGAGAAAATATTTGCAAATCATGTATCCGATAAGAGGTTAATATCCAAAATACATAAAGAATTCATACAGCTTAATAGCAAAAAAGCTAATAACCCAATTAAAAATGGGCAAAGGACGTGACTAGACATTTTTCCAAAGAGGATATCCAGATGGCCAGCAGGTACACGAGAAGGTGCTCAACATCATTGATCATCAGGGAAATGCAAATCAAAACCACGGTGAGATATCACTTTATGCCTGTTAGAATCGTCATCATCAACATGACAACAGAGAAATGCTGGCATGGATGTGGAGTGAAGGGAACCCTCATGCACTGCTGGTGGGAATGTAAGTTGGTGCAGCCACTACGGAAAACACTATGGAGGATCCTCAAAACACTAGAAGTAGAACTATCATATGATCCAGCAATTCCACTTCTGAGTATATACACAAAGGAAATAACTGTAATTAATGCTGTATGGTATTTTTGAAAGTTGGTAACAGAGTAGTCCCTAAAAGTTCTCATTACAAGGAAAAAATCTTTTGGTAACTATATGAAGTGATAGGTGTTAAAGAATGATGGTATTATAATAATTTTGGAACATAATAAAATAATACAGATAAATCATAATTAAAAAAACCCCAAAGAACCCCGTATCAACTTGGGGCATTCTTTTTTTTTAAGATTCTATTTTTCATTTTTTTTTTTTTTTTTAGGGAGTGAGAGAGACAGTCGGGGAGAAGCTGAGGAAGAGGGAGAGAATCTCAAGCAGATACCCTGCTGACCGTGGAGCACAATGTGGGACTCCATCTCATGACCTCCGAGATCATGACCTGAGCTGAAATCAAGAGTCAGAAGCCCAACCAACTGAAGCCACTCAGGCACCCTTGGGGCATTCTTAATAAGGTCTTAGAGTCCAGCACATCTTAACAATGTCTGAGCATCAAGAACAGATTAATATATGGTAGAAGGTGTGCCCTGTTTAAAAAGTTAGGATGTATTTGAGTCATATTTTGCATTTTTGAAAGATAAAATATTTTTTAAATGTTTACACTCAAAGGAAAAAACTTCTGTAAACTGGAAATTTAACATGAATTAAAACACAAATCAGGGATGAAATTTAAAAAAATGGCCCTTCTTTGCTAAACATCAATGGTTTTTTCCTTTTTTAAGATTATTTATTTATTTGAGATAGAGAGAAAGAGTGTATGAGTGGGGGAGGGGGGTGGGCAGAGGGAGAGGGAGAAGAAGGCACCCCCCCTTGAGCATTGAGCCTGACATAGGGCTCTATCCCAGGACCCTGAGATCATGATCTGAGCCAAAAGCAGATGCTTAACCGACTGAGCCACCCAAGCGCCCCAACATTTATAGTTTTGATGCTATTAATTACACTTTGTTTTTCATAATGAATGATCTATGCCTCATGGTCACCAAGGTATGGTAAATTATTTAGAATTAATATTTCCTCCAAAAGTCTTTATCCCCAAGCATTTAAAAAGCAATACAAGCATGAGTTGCAATTAAGATGTGCTTCTCCATGAGAATTTGGAAGCTGCTGGGAGGTGGTACATTCCAGAGAGCTTTAGGTTGTGCTTTGATAACAGACAGAACTAAATCTCTGCTACATGTCATGATGTGACCATGCATAGGCTTTTCAACTTCACTAAATTTCATCTTTTTTGCAGGAAAAATGCATGTATTTATTGTACTTAACTCCTAAGGTTGTTATGAGGATGAAAAAGTAGGTATATAACCAGAGTTTATAAGTGCTTAACAAACAGAAGCTGTTACCATCATTCCTATGAAGTTCTATTAAAGCCAAGATGATCATAAAGTTCTGAGACTGAGTTTGAGGGCAATCACAGAGCCACATAGTTAATTGTGAACGGCTGTTTAAGAAAATAACAGGAAGTTATTGTCTACTTAGCACCATACCAAGTACATTCTGAAGAAACTAGGTTAAGATGAACAAAAAACAAACAAAAAGGTTTTTAATGTTTTTTGTAGATGTGAGAGAAGAAATGGAGGCAATACTGCATTAGGAACTAGTTATTCTTGGGAGAAATACAAAATCAAGGTCCTGCACAGTTCTATCCCATCTCTGTTTTGTTTGCTTGTGACCATTCACCATCAATACACCCCCCACTCCCCACTGGCAATCACTCTTCTGCTAAAGATATGAGGCTTCAGATTCCCTTCCTAATCTAGAGAAAGGGCTTATGAGAAATTCAAAGCCCTCATGCTCTACCCTAACTAGACCTGACTCCTGATCCATTGTCTTTACTTCTCACAGTCAATGTCACCTTGCCTCTAACCGACAGTCACCCTATCATCAACACGCCATTAATCTAATTAATCTGCACTATGTTAAGTATTCTCCAGACATGAACAATTTATGAACTGTGACATTCTTCTGACATTTAGGGGGCTTTCCTTCCACTGTTGTGTTAATGATGTTTCACTGCATTTTTGGATTCGCAAACTCTATAAATATTATTCTCAACCGTCATTGCATTGTGTTTTCCAAAGCATCCTGGGTCAACGCTAAATAAGGAGACAGAGAAAATCAGTTTTAAAAAGACCTGAAGGTGAATTGTAGGGGCGGCTGCATTTTCAAATTCGACTTCCCCAAAGATTTTCTGGTCCTAGTTTCAGAGCTAAATCATGATGCAACAGCAGAATGAACTTGGTGCTTTTGGTCTGAAGCACTGCTTCATGCGTTTCCATCATCAGTGTGTTCTGTGCTCTGAATCTTATCTCGGATATCTGACCCAGTGCCCGTGCTGGGAATCCTCCCACTCTAGGGAAAAGAAACAGGAGCAAAAGGTGCATGAATCTTTGTAGGCTCCTTACCCCATCTAGGTGGGTGCTCACTTGCAAAATGCCTCTGGCCCCTCATTTGAACACTTGACCACTGATAACTCTACAGGCAAATGAAGCCCATAAAGGGCAAAGGATCGAGGTTTATAGCTAATCACAGAGAAACTAGAATTATTTCTAATATTATCCTTTTCATAACAGTGCTGGTGAGCTCTGAGCTTGGATTTTTCCACTTGCTGCATGAATATACGAAGACTATAAGAATACGACTGGGGAAAAAAAAAATCAAATAGGTGCTACAAAAAACCCTCAGCCCACAGGTTGCTGTGATTTTCACTTGAGTATGCTCAAGGGTTCATTTTACTTTCGACGTTAAAACTCACACTCAATTTTGACACGAGACGTATGACTCAGTTCTTTACAGTACCAATCCTCTAAAAACAGATGACTCAGCTACCAGTTATAACAGCAGATTATTGCAGTATTCATCCAAACATGCCTCATGCTGACTAGAGAGGGCTCTCAAGTTAATGAGGCAAAAACAATAATGTCCCAATAGAACATATGCTGTCCTGTAATAAGGGGGCAAAAAAAGAACCAAATATAAATACTAAACAATTATAGTATCATTGAAGTGTAATCCCTTAAAAAAATCAGGCATCTTTACTTTTCCCATCATTTGATTATTAATTTTAGAATAGCTGCTCTCTTAAATCAAATCTATTTTTACACAAATTTCAGAATTCAGAATCCCCACATGAACCAAGAAACCGGAGGCTGAATTTTCTCAACAGATTTCCCCTTCATAGCCAAAGCATCCACTGCAAAAGAAAATGAGGTCAGCGCTAAGAAGAATGGTAATCATTCAATAACACTGGCTGTAAGCTAAAGAAGAATTACAAAAATAAGTCAATCTTGTGCAATAAAAAGCCCCCAAATACCCCCCAAACCTGAGTAAGAACAGGTTCAAAATTAAAGTACTGTTTATTTTCAACTCACCCAACAAACTGCTGAAAAAAATTACATTTTCCCTCCAGAAGGAAATGACGACACAATGCCATTTTCTACCCGTTGAGCATCACGGGAAGGGTATCAAATACAGACATGACATCTTCTTACTTATGTTAATGCCAGGCAATAGAGCCCGAATGGGAGAGTTATTAATTCATTCAACAGGGACTCAGCACCTACCATATATCTTCTGTTCCTCTATCTGAGGGGCTTGGCATACAAAGGGTTGTGTGGTGGGGGTGACAGGTGTAAGCTCCAATTCAACACTGAAATAAAGTTACAACTGAGGGGGTCCTGGAGATGGGGTCAGGGAAGCCTTCACAGATGGCATGACATATAAGCCGAGGCTGAAAGCAGTAAGAATTTGCCAGTTAGACAAGGCGAAAAAATATTCCAGCAGAGGGCAAGTGATGTGTAAAGTCACAGATGTGTGAAGTAGCTTTGGATGTTTGGAAAACAAGCAGTGTTGAGTGTCTGCTGCCAAAATTGCAATCTAGCTGTGATGAGAGCTGTGGCTACCAATGCAGGCAGGAATGTGATGGTAAGGGATCTTTAAGTCCAAAGAGGTCAGCTCCTCCCTTGCAGAGAGGGGAATGACACGACCAGATTTGTGTTTAAACGAAAGATACTTCCTGGAGCTGTGTGCAGTGAGATCCGTTAGGGGCTGTTCTGGCAATTCATATGACAGGGAAGGAAGGTTGGATTTGGGGAAAGAGGGGAAAGGGTGGATTTGTGTAGGACCAAGAACTTGGGAATGGTTACCAACCTCTGGAGTTTCTGACTTGAGCTACTGGGGTAATGAGTGTTTTCTGAGCTGAGAACAGGAACACAATGGGCATAAATTCTGGACTCGGCTGATGTAGTGGGAGACACTGAGGCAACAGGGGTCTTTTGAGTGTCCAGAAGGAAATGACAAAGCAAAGAGTTTGTAAAGATTAATGTATTCTTTCTGTCATTACAGAGGACATTCCAAGTGCTGGTTTCATTTGCTATGAAATTATATGCAACTGTTTTTGATGATTTACAGTGGAGGTTCAAGAGAATAAAGGCTCCTGCAAGGATTTCTTTGATAGCTTTATGGCAAGTGTTTCAAATAAAGGCACTGCAGCCTAGGGTATCACTGGGAACCTCGCTAGGAGTCTGACTGTTATCAATATAATTTGCAGTGTGAGTTAACACCACCAGCATTGGTTTGGTGAAAATTAGTCATGGATCAAAACCACACCTCTTGAAGTCAGGATTATATTGCAACAACATCATCCATCATAAATAACTGTTTAGTGTCATAAATAGGCTTTTAGAAAACAATCCTTTAAAAATATAAATTAAACTATGTCACTACACACTTCCCAGTGGTTCCTGCTTTCCCTCAGAGCAAGTGCCAAAGTCCTGATAATAGCCCACCAGGCCCTCCACGATGCACCTTTTCTCCTTATCTCTCCTCCTTTCTCATTACTGTCTTCCCCCAGTCACTGTATTCCAGCTACCCTGGTGTCTTTGCTGCTTCTCAAATGTCAGACACTTGACAATTCCCTTTGGCTGAGAATGCATTTCCTGCAGATTTCTCTGCATGGTTTTGAGTTATTAGTCAAATGTTATCTTTTAAGTGAGTCCTTCCTTGCCCCTTGATTTAAAATCTCGGCAACTAAATCCCTATTACCTTCTCCTGCATTATTGCCCCAATAGCACCAAAGAGCAGTTTTTGTACTTTCTCTGAACATCATAGCGGGAGAGAATGCTAACGTGTTAATAGCTGCTGTAGATAGGATCGAGATGGGTTGTATTAGAGTAGGCTGAGCTCATGCTGCCATGACTAACAAGCCCCAGATCTCAGTGGCTTAACTGAGAAAGCTTAGTTCTTCCTCAAAGTCTGCGTAAGTCAGGTGACTCACTATGACGGCTCTCCTCTATGCAGTGACTCAGCGATCTAGGCTCTTTGCATCTTTTGGCCCCACTCTCTCAACATATGGCCTCCACGCTTGCCCCCAAAGGGATTGTGTTGAAAGGACCCACAGAGCTTTTACTTAACTCAGGCTAGAAGTGACATACAGCACTTCTGCTCATGGTCCAAGGGTCAGCTCATCCCAGGGTCCCACTTAACTACGAGAGGGTTGGTTAGGAAGTGTAGTCTTCTAAGTGCCCTCCAAGGCAGGAAACCTGGACACTGGTGCACATTCCTCAGGTTTCACACAGCAGCCAGCTTTGGAATGATCTTCTTAAGATGCAGCATGAAGCAATGGAGAAAGCACAGAGGTAGGACCCAGCAGAGCTGAGCTCAGATCTGGTTGAACTGATCCCTACCTACGTTGCCTTGAGTAAGTCAGTTTTTAACTCTGGGTCTCTGTTTCCAAATCCAAAAAGTGTTGAAAATAATATATAGCTTGCTTGTATCAGAGGGATTTTTTAGTTTCAACTATAAAAGTTTGCAAGCAGAATTACCAAATTTAGGCTAGAATTCAAATGCAAGTACATAAATAATGCAGTATGAAACCTAGAAGCCTGACTGGATGAGATATAATGAATTATACTCTTTTACATCAACTTTGTTAGACCCATAGAGAATGGTACCATTTTCAGTCTTGCTTGCTTGCTTAACAGCTGTGACACCTAAGCAGTGAAGTAAGGAACCGTTTATGTATCAGCATTGGTATATTTTCTATGTATGGAACATGAAGGAAATGCAAAGGAAACTGTGATATAAGATAAACATTATATATGATAAGCATTAAAGATTACCCAAAGCACAGGTTTGCAGCCTCTGAAGACACTTTTGTGTTATCACTGCCTTCAAGAGTGAATGAATCCAATATTGGCAGCTCACATGGTATCTTGGGCACTCTGTTGCTGGAGGGCGTCCTCCTGGATCAGCTATTGTACAACAAAGCCAACCCTATATTCCAAAGACTGATGCATAGTTAGGACAAGGTAAATTGAAATTTGAAAAATTTCATTAGAATGTATTTAAGGATATATCAAAGTCTTTTAAAAACATTACTTTTTATAGATTTGGGTAGTTAATGAATATATTTGTTGTCAGACTTCAAAAAGATACTGAATTCATATGTAATTATTTTGCAAGTCACCTCCAGATTGTTGATGATGGCAAAATATCATCGTAGCAATGCTAATAATGGTATTCCCTTTATCAGTTTTCTAGATGCAAAACAATCTTATCAAAAGCAAGTCTAATCTTTTAAATCCATGTAATGTGAGATACTCAAAGGTGTGAATTCTATTAAAATGTCCTTCGGGTTCTCTGGAAAACTCAGTGGAATCTATAGCATTAGGATAGGGAGAGTCCAGGTCACCTGTTTCAAATTAACAAACTGTCCCTGTAGAGAACTTCTTTTTGACTCAGCCTGCCATTTATTTTCTGAGAAAGCTCATTTCACTTATTTTTTTTTTAAGATTTTATTTTATTTATTTGACAGAGAGAGACAGCGAGAGCAGGGACACAAGCAGGGGGAGTGGGAGAGGGAGAAGCAGGCTTCCCGCCGAGCAGGGAGCCCGATGTGGGACTCGATCCCGGGACCTTGGGATCATGACCTGAGCCGAAGGCAGACGCTTAACGCCTGAGCCACCCAGGCGCCCTCATTTCACTTATTTGTATCTATGTCTGATAGAAAAGTATGTCCTACATTAAGCAGATTTTCCTCTGTGGAACCTCCACCCATTATTCTAGTTCAGAAGATGTTTGTTTGCGGCTAGTAACAGTACTCTACACGCGCTAAACATTAGGAATATCCTGACTGTCATATAAAGGTCACAGAATCACAGCCTAAAATATTAAGAGTCCAGAAACCAATCAGGACCACACTAACCAAGACACAAAAATCCATATAAGAAGTTTCTAATTGAACTTTATCATGGAATTTTTCTGCCTAGTCATTGGCCCACATAGCTCTACTGTGACAAACAAAAGAAATGGATCCAAAAAAGCCAGCTGCAAATAGATACCCACAGCCACGCGCTGGAATGCAGACAGCATATCAAAAGTGAGATAAAGCTTTCTGAAGCCGAAGGTCACCGAACCAAGATTTCTGACACATATCCAAGTGCTGGCTTTTAAAATGGAGAGTAACAGAAAGCACAGTGAATTTTATAGGATGTTTTATGCGATGTTATTATAAAATAGGACCAGGTGATTGCAAAGTGAATGCTCCTTTGTTTCCTTTTACCAACAACTTCTATGCATTACCGCCTTGACCCCAGGGTCTGGGTTACTTCCCGCCCCCCCACAAAGATGACAACCTTGAGAATGACTGCTTTTCTTCTTTTCTTCTCTTTAAACACTTCTGCCATCCTCTTTTATAAAAGAGATTCAGAGAGCTGGTCACAGTGCCAAGCTGATGATCACACATTGTGTGGACGTTTTTGAAATAGAGAGTGTACAATAATAAATGGTCCAGGTCAAACTCCCTTTCTACACAGCAGTTCAAAAGTGTGTCAAAAGTAGCGCACAAGCACACACAGACACAGATACACACAGCATGAACCGCAGTCTCTTATCTCACATCTGTCTCCCTATGAATCCATTTCTTGTTCAGATTTGACAGTATCATGCTTGTCTTTAATAAACACCATCAATGGTTTTCTGTCATGGCCTGTGTATCATTCACATTGAGTCTAGATTGGGGCCGGCAAACAATAACCTGAGGGCCAAATCTGGCCTGCTGCCTATTTTGTATGCTTATTTTTTTTTTAACATTTTTAAGAGGTTGAAAAAAATCAAAAGAATAATATGTTGTAAAATTCAAATTTCAGGGTCCATAAATAAGGTTTTATTGGAACACATCCATACTCATTTCTCTACATACTGTCTGTGCCTTTTGAGCTACAAAGGCAGAGCTGAGTACTCGCAACACAGATCACATGGCCTGCAAAGCCTAAAATATTGACTATCTGGCCAAATAAAACAGAAGTTTGCCAACTCCCAGCATGTGAGAATGGACCTCCTGGGGTTGGACAGCGCCTAGCCTGTGTGGCTATATACTAAGCCCTGATCTCTAATACTCATCATATGAAGGGCTTTTTCCCTAGGCAGGCAATTAAGATTTTCCATAAGCTAGGCCCAGACCAGATTCTCTCCTGCCTTCCTATCCTCTACTTACTCTTTTCGTGGTGCCCTGTGTCTGTTTATGTTGCTTCTGTGTTCTAGCTGTGTGCTCTCCTTTATCTGTTGGTCGATATCCAACATTGAAAGCTCAGCTCAGATGTCACTTTGAACATGGCAGCTCAGAAATGTGCCTACCTAATCTGATTTCTTGCCTCTGTGAATTTGCACAGGGTTTTGATGTTTTCTGACACACTTCCCATATCCTGTCTTGCACTATACCTCATTATGCACTTGTGTCATTTCCCCTGTTTTGTCATACAATCCTTAAGTGTAAGGACTTGCCTTAGTTACGTTTGTACCTTTTAAGAATGGTGCGGCTGTGGACATGCCTGGTACTGATCCCAGTAGACTGAGAGACTAGTGTCAGGAACCATGCCAAGCCTCTGCACATACACACACACACACAATCACATACTTCCTTAGTTGCAGGGTCCAAGGAAATTCCAGTGGCATGGCAAAAGACCCATGTTAGTGCTCTAATAAAGCAGCTGTGGGGAGGGGTGGCTCAGTTCCATAAAAACAAACAAAATCTTGGAAGGACACAAGCCCACGACCCAATCCAGGATCAGAAAATACGCTGAATAACAGACTGGCCCAACACATGGGTGACGTTCAATACATGTAGCAGGATTCCAGTCACCAGACCAGGGTCCAGGACAACAGCGCCAATAGAAAAGGGGATAACGTGAGGCAGTGGAGTTTGGCCAGGAGAAAACAGAAGCCAGGTCTGAGAAAGACTGGGGTTCTAAAGAGCTGACTGGGCAAAAGTCCAAAGACAGAAATCACACTCAAAGTCAGAGCTAAGCTGCTACCAAGACTGTGACTGGAGCTGTGTCCCGAATATCGGGTAAGGATTCCTTAAATTATTCTTGCTGAGCCTTAGATGTAATTCTAGGATCTAGAGAGCAGAGAAAGTTATGAAGAAGGCTTCCGTGGCCCTAGCAGTCAGGGAAGACAAGAGAGCCGGAGGGAGGGACAGAACAGAGCCTGGGAAAGGCCAGGGTAAGAGGGAGCTAAGCGAGCACTAAGCACCCATCAGGACTGTGCTAAGGCTTTTACTTACAATATCTCATTTGGCATACATAGGAGCTCTGCAAGGAAGCAGCATATCTCCATTTTACAGAAAAGGAAACTGTGACTTAAGGAGATTATAAATAATTAGTGGAGCTGAGGTCTGAAGGCAGACATGAATGAACCCAAACCAATTCCCCTTGCTCCCTACCACTGCACGTCATAATTCTTCAAGAAATATCTATTAAGTGAGTAATGAAGATAAAGAAATTACAAATGGACTCTCTTTTTACCATTCAACATGGTGAACCTGATAGCACAGGTGGCTGTTTTCTCTCTTATCATGGGCCCATTGAACTCACAACTCACTCATGGATACTCTGTGTCCCACAGGCCAACATGCACATGAAATAATCTAAGAACGTACTGGTTGCTCTTGTCAGTTGCTTTGGATTTCTGGCCTTCCAAGCCTTTCACAGACTTGTCCAAACTTCATTTCCAGACTTATTTTAGTTTGCACAGTCCTCCTGGGCTACTAACTGTCGTCCAATGAACCCTTGTACACCTTGTTCCCTGCCTGTTAAGGGTTACCTCCTCAAGAAAACCCTCCTTGATCGCTTTATTCAGAAATGCTATCTCTTTCTTTCTTCCACTCTGACAGCATTTCTTTCTATGCCTTTTACATGGCTTGATACTTGATCTGAAATAATACTTGCATACATACTATAAACTCCAACAACTTTAGCGTTTGTGTACATCTTTTTACCCACCCCCTACAGAGCCTTAGAATAGCATTCATACAAAAGGTATTTAAAAATAGAAGTACTAAAGAACAATGTATACATGAAATTTCACTTTCTTAGACTCCTCTACCTGGGCATTTTTTCCCCTCGAAGTTTTGTTCTTACACTCACCTTATTTTGACTTGGTTCTTTCTGGTCACTGAAATTCTTTAGAATGAAGCAGTTGTATGAAATGGAGGAAGATGACATATTGAAGGTAGACTATGGCCCTTTGTTTTATACTACCTGCAAAGCCAATGTGAGGATCTGAGTCTAAAAGTACTTTTCACTACCGGTCGGATGTATGGGCTTACTGGCATACAATCTGATTTTCAAGGTCTTTAACAAAAATACTGATTTGATCCTATGATCATGTCCTTTCTAGAAGTACTATTTAAATTACTATATAATTTCTTTTCTTATATAATTTATATCATTGTGACAGTCTGATTGTTCACACGGGCCCCTTGAAAGGCAGTTTGGATTACAGGGCAAGACTTATATTTAAGACATATAATAAAAAGGATTTTTTTCTCACTTGATAAATATTAATGTATTCATTAATGGACAATCTAAGGGTCCTAAATTATGAAAAAAATAATTTTGAGTTTGCAGTGATTACAAGAAAATTGACTACTACTAAAGCTAAAATATGAAATATAGTCTTCTGGAAATTGCACCTTAAAAATATTAATGACAGAATATCTAATGGATGGCTTCTGCTGGATGATAAGTTCCCTAGTTTTGATATATTTACAGAGGTTTCCCAAAATGTAATCAATTTTTAATTATCTGTGTAAAGAGACAATAGTAGCTGTGTATATTATGTATGATAATGGTCAAACTTAAAGCCACTTATATTGGCCTCTAGAATGCATTAAATATTTTAAGAGTTATTGCTTTAAAATTCTTTGTATAACTTAATATTAAGATTATTCTATAAGCTAGCAAGTAATAAAGGGATTCTAGTTAATAATAAAAGAAATGTTTAGCCAGGATTTAAGAATTCACTAGGATAATCTATCCAATTATAAATTTGACTACAATTGAGGCTAAAAATAATGTACCTATCAATAAAGTGAATTACAAGAAAAAAACAGAACACCCTGTATGGGATTATCTGAGCCAATGCTGTCTAGAATCCATTTTTTACTTTTCATGTTATTATATGCAGTTTTAATATGGTATTACTTCTAATCTTTCAAGTACTGCTGTCAGATAAACCTAATTATTTCCTAGAAGTGGCTTGTTCCTGAAAGAAAAATGCAGCAGAAAACTTATTCACCCATTTAGATATATTTAGTTTACATTAAAATATTTTCTTCTTTATTCTTTCTCTAAAAGAAGAGGATTCAGGTGGATGAGGAATCAGACATATTGGCAAAGGTAAGAGGAACTAAGGGTGGGTGGAGGAGGGGGAAGGAATCCCCAAATTTGAGAGAGCCTAGACAATTCTTCATTAAATCGCTAAGAGACCCCAGAAAATTTCCACACAGGCACATACAGATATTTCTTGGAGACTGCTATGGACTGAGTATTTGTGTCCTATCAAGATTCGTATGTTGAAGGTCTAATCCCAATGCAATATATTTGAAGGTGGGGCCTTTGAAAAGCAATTAGATTTAGATGGGGTCATGAAGGTAGAGTCTCCATGATGGCATTGGTCCCCTTACAAAAAGAGACCAGAGAGCTTGGTCTCTCTCCATCCCGTCTCCCATCTTGCTAGCAAGAAGGCAGCTGTCTATAGCGGAAGAGGGGCCCGACCAAGCACCCAACCATGCTGACTGATCTTAGACTTCCCAGTTCCTAGAACTGTGAGAAATAAATGTTGGTTGTTTAGGCTACCCAGTATGGTATTCTGTTATAGCAGACTGTACAGACCATAACCTGGAGGAATGTCAGTGTTCCTCTCATGTGGCCCTGAGTTCTTGGCCGACAACATCAATGAATCTTTGTGTCACAGCAACTATGCTGACTGCACACAGCTTGCTGAAGACATTGGATCTTTAACTCTGTGGATGGGGCCACTCTCTGTGCATTTGTGAGGGCAATGCTGAGACAGTGTTTGGTCCTATGAAATTAGCTCCTAAGTATCTGCAACCATCTGAGCTCCATACTTAGACACCTGACATAGTTGTCCCAGGACACTAACTTCTTGAAGCTATTGTTTTAGTCTCATTTGTGAAAAGAAGAAATTATACTATTTTATTCTTTGTAGCCACATACTTTATGATGCTCTCAGACTATTATCCTCCTAACGTTCAGCTTTCTGACACAGCAACAAATGGTTCAATTTAGTTCCTCACCAAATGATTACCCGAAGAGAGGGAAAAGGCTCAGGATCAGGTGTCACCCTGAATTCAAAAGTTGAGCAGTAATTTACATTCTTGAAGTATCATTGAAATCCTTGCAACAGATGTCTTTTTTTCCCCCAAACTGAATAGACTCAGGAGAACCATCCCTGTTCCCTTACTCAGGGCTAGATCCTAACATCAGAGGCACCATCAGTTAGTTTTTGTACAGGATCATGTCTTCTTATTCATTGTTGTATCCTCAGAATGAATTAATTTGTAAATCTTAGAGCTGTATAGTCAATCCATTCACTCATTTGATTCAACAAATATTTATCGAGAGCCTACCATGTGCCAAGTACTATTTCAGACGTTTGGAATACATTAGTATGACTCTTGTCCTTGAAGAGATTACATTTTGGAAGCAGTAGGGGAACAAACAATAAACATAATAAAGTATAAATATTGTCAGAAGAGATTAAATCCTACAAGGAATAAAAGAATAAGTCATCAGGATAAGGAGGATCAAAGGAAGGGATGCAAGTGAGTTGACATACAAAGACTTGAAGGTGGTGAAGGAGTTGGCTAAGCAGACACCTGGAAAAGGACATTTCAGGCAGGTGGCACAGCCAGCACAGGAGCATAAGTTGTGTCTCATATATTCAAGCAAGGAAGTCACTGTGGCTGAAGGAGCCTCAGGGGGAAAATGAGAGGAGATGAGGTCAGAGGTTAAGAGGTCAGATCTAGAGGGACTTGACTGTGTAAGAACTTTGGCTTTTACTCTACATGGACATAGGGAGCTGCTAAAGGGTTCTGAGCAGAGGACTGACATGATCCAACATCAGGTTTTGGAATGAATCCTTCTGATTGCTGGGCTGAGAAGAGACTGCAGGAGGAAGGGTAAACTGAGAAAGTGAAGTAGGAGACAATTGCAGTAATCCAGGTGAGAGGTATTTTCAAGAGATGAAGTCAGCAACCTTGCTTCTCCATGAATTAACCTATTGATACTATCTAGACGACTGAAATTACTTTATATGTATAATAAAGAAATCTAGTTAAATGGATACAGCTCTGCCAATACATTTTTACCGAGAGATATGCTCAGGTTATTTTCTTAATTCTTACATTTTGTAAGCAGGTGGTACACTGAATGAACACTAAATTCAAACAAATTCCAGTAAGAACCATCAGGACTAACTTATCTGAAAGGAACATTCAAATTCACATCAGTTGATAATAGCTAATAATGGCCTCCTTTAATTTGTTCTAATTTTGACCAAGTAATAATATTTCCATCTATTTTTTTTTTAAAGAATCCCTGATGGACTGCTATCTCTATTGAACTCTTGAGTATATTTCATTCCAAAGAGAATGATCAGCAAAATATTGTTTGATTGGGTCTTGGATACATGCTATACATCCTGATAAACCTACTCATAGCTCATCTGTGACACAGCTTCTGAATTAAAGGCAAAGAAGAAAACAGGAAGAGATAGAATAAAATAATTTTTCATGTTTGGAAAGAAATTCAATTCACTTCTTTAAAAGATTAAGGTAGGATTTATAATGTTTTTTTTTCTCTCTTTCTCTCTCTCTTTTTTTTTTTTTGTTGTTGTTGGAGCTCCTTCTTAGCTGTTTTGTCCTTCAGGAAAGGATATGGAGCGGTATGGATTGAAAAGGTTACACTGTCATCATCTGCAAACGAATTCTATCTGGAATGAAAATTCGCATAGTTTTACATCGATGTTGTATTGTTCTATGTGGTATTTTGTCAAAACTGTATGCTGTCTACAACAAATATTTACCTTTATGTATTAGCACATTTAAATCAACCACAGTATTAGACACTCACTCTATGAGAATAGTAACAATTGGCATTGTGGACAATACTCCAACTATAGAGAAGATTTACCATATATTATTTTTAAAAGTTTACAGAAGATCTTTTAACCTAGTCTTGATCTATTCCATGAAGGAATTTTAGTGGAGTTGAAAGCCTCCAAAAAGCTGTGTATTCACAGGAATCTGTTAAATTATCCAACAGTTTTAATGACAATTTTAAAGGCACCTGTGACAGCACCCCTCTTTGGAAAAAAACAAAGAACTGAAAAAAACACTGACTTAGAAAAATGCACAGATGGTATTTTTTAAGGGTTATTTATATACCAGAAGCATACTCGCCCAATTTATGAACAGCTTGATTGCTCACAAAATTTAGTTTTGTTTTGACCAAAGTGGACCTTTTGCTTTCACATCTTGATTTTTTGGAGAAAATATTTTATTTTACCTGCTATAAACTTTTATAATGAGACAGACCTTAATTTATTTCAATCAGCACTGATGAGCACCTCCCATACACTGGGGCATACAATAATGAAAAAAGATAAAAAGACCAGGTTCTTGCCCTTGATATCTCACAGTATATCAGGAGAGATGGAGACACAGTGATTGGTCATAAATTGTGAAAAAATATGATCAGGGAAATGAATTCAAGGGCGGTTTTATCCCTGGGATAACTGAATTCCAGGGAAGGAATTGGTTATTGGTACTGGAAAGATGAGCAAGTTTTTCCAGGCCCAGGAAGAAACCAAGAGTGTTCTGGGCCCAAAGAACAATAGGTATTAAAACGAGAACATTCAGTTTTGTGAGAATACAGGCTTGGGAGGAAGGTGTGGGGGACTTGGCCGAGAGGAAGTCTGGTAACGAGAGGCCAGACTACAAGGAGCCTCGGGACCATCCTAAGCATCTGAAAGTGTCAGATAGAGGAGAGATATAATCAAATTATTTTAGAAATTGAACTCTGGTGGATAAGATGAGGCCAGACCGAGAGTACCAGAAGCTACTGAAAAGAGATATGCTTGAATTTTAACAGAATATAACTATTCTTGTCTCTATTTATTTATTTATACACCTTTGTTCTTTATTGTAGCCTATAGAAGGATCACAACCTGCTTTCAAAACAATTCCATGGTTCAGAGAGAAAGGCTGAGTAGTAGCAGAATGGGCAAGATTCACTTCACTGTTGTCCTTCCATGGTTATTGCAGATTGAGGTATATTCACTTTCATTGTAGAAGCCTAGAACACCTCTAGTCTAGAAATTTTCTTTTCCTAACTTCGTGCATCTAATCTATCAACAATTACTATCATTTCTTCCTCCAAGACATTCTGAATCTGACCTCTCCTTCTTCCCAGGCCATTACCTGAGGAAAAGTCCCCATCTTCTCTCCTGCTCCCCAAGATGGCTCCAAAGTGGGGTCCCTGTTTCTCTCTTGCCCTTCACAGTCTGGTGCCCACATGAAAGCGAGTGACCTTTTAAAATAAAATACAAATCAAATCATTCTCCAGAGGCCTCAGCCCTGACGAACATCCATGTATTTCTATTCCTTTTTTGTCCATGGAGATATCAGTCTTATTTTTGAGCCCTACTGCAACTTTTTATTGGCTAAGTGACTGTGTGAGCCCTATGGAAGGCACTTCACCTCTTTGACTCTTGGTTTTGTTTGTTTGTTTCATTTTCGTCTTTCAAGTGGTATAATAACTTTTGAGCTTACTTCAGGGTTCTAGATATCAAAGGAAGGTGAAAGCATTTTAAGATTCAGGAACCCCACTTAGGGACAAATCACACGTCCTCCAAACACTATAGCCCTGTTAATTCTCAAAATCTGCCTGAGCGAAGGCATTCCTCTCTGCTCACAAAATAAGCCAAGAGTTCAAGTCAATCAGTCATAATGAATTAGGTAATAAAGTAAGTTGACCCTTCAGTGAAGAAGCTCTGGATTCCTCTTTTTTTTCTTGCAAATATTGTGTTTATGACATAAATGATCAGAAGTCGCAGAAAGGCTGCCCTCTTATAACTTTATTCTGCCCAGGAAACATAGCAAAGTCATTTGGGCATTTGAAGCAAATTAGAGCCAGAGCAGAGACCAGAAGCACAGCCAGTTTCCCACTTTTCTTTGTCCACAGGCCAAAATATGACTAACATAAGTAGTCCTGTCAATAAACTGGGGGTTGGAATTTGAAATTAGCAAGTACAATTTCTAAATTATGGTGTTTTATTTTGTTTTTTCAGGCATGAAGTTGTGTGAGCTCAGTATGTTTTAATTATGTAAAATAACCCAATTTACATAACCAATTAAAGTCAAACTGCTTTTATTTTTCTCAATGAATGTTGTATAAACCTTGAAGGTTAGAAAGTCAACCAAAAAAGAGTTCTAAAAAAAAGGGAGCTCTTCATATCAGCCACGAATCTAGAAATCTTTCCTTTTATGGACAGTGACTTGATTGTTGAATAGTTCTGTTTTCATCAAGTAAAACTGGCCTATGTTGGGATGAATATATTCCATTTCATTGCTACTTCTGTACATTTCTTTTATTTTGCATGAATATGGCCAGATGAATCATACATAAAGCTTAGTTCTCCAGAACACTGCTATTTTACAAAGAGCTCTGCTGCCAAATTCAAAGATAAATTCAGGTTTCAGGTATCAGAATCTTTTTATGGGTCCCAGGAGAATATCTCGTTCAAATAATAAAACACCTCAGTGATCAGAGGTTCTGTTCACCTGTTGTGTCTCCAGAAATACGATATTCCACAAAGTCTGAGATAATGAAGGGTAAGGCATTATCATTACCCTTTTTAAAAAAGCTCAGTCAAAGGAATGAACTGTTTTATGAAAACATCATTCAGAAACTTCAAGAAATAAACTTAGGTAATTCTATAAAAAAAAGGTAAAGGAAAAACTTAAAAATCTGGAAATGTTCAGAAATCTGGTTAATAATCAAAAAGAAGCAAACTATTTTGACAGAATAGAAATAGAAATATTAATTTTATGCCAAAATATCATTTTGTTAGTAACTAAATTGCTACTTTTAACTCAAAGGGTATTCATTTAAAACCCTTAGGTTTCTTTTTAGAAATTCCTGTTAAATAATATTTGCCAGAAATCTGTTGATGCAACTTTAGAAAGACCCTAAAATGGAAAAAAAAAAGTGAAAATAAAATCTAAGATTCAGTTCAATCTACTGGGATGGTACCATTATTTATATAATCAGAGAGAAGCAATTTCCTAATCAGAAATTAATTTGACTTGTTAGTGAGGAGCATGGTTACTGATTATCTGTGGCCATCGGACAAGAAAGTGTGCAAGAGAAGGAAGAACATTCAAATAAATCTCTTATGCCCCTTTTCAACAAAAGTCTTCTGGGACAGGAAGGCTAACACTATAAAGTTTTGCTGGTTTCATGTCCATTTCACAGATACCTAGTCCATTATTGACAGCAAACAAAGGGGCATAGTGAAATTAAAATAATTATTGAGTCCTTCCTCTCTACACTTTACAGATGCTTTATATGTTTTGCTTATTTCTCACAACAATCCAATAGTTATGTATTGTCACTGATGCTTAACATATAAAGAAATTAAGGCTCAGAGGTGTTAATTAACTTGCTGAAGGTCCCCGGGTTACTAAGTGGCAGGGGTGGTGATTTGAATAGGAGTATGCTGAGTTCAAAGCCCATTCTGTGTCCATCACATCAGAATTTGTTACATATGTTCCTTTTGGGTAGTTTTAGAAAGGTAGAAGGGTTTATGAAATAAAGGAGCTTCTGATAAACTGGATATAAATGACCTTTTATAGATTGAGTCATATATGAACATATAACACACATATATAATTCATATATTGAATTAATGAGTGTCATGCATTATATTTGTAAAGTATAAAATTCATGAAGAAAACAGGCAACCACAATTTTTATTTAAATCTTAAAATACAAATGATCACTCTTGGCTTTGCTTAAAATGGATTAAACCTGTACAAAACACGGTTTTGCTGGAGCCAGCAACAGCTGTTAGCATGCGATAGGAATAAGTGCCCACTATTGCAGAGTTGGGGGCTGAATGGACCATGAGTATGGCACGTACAGATCCACATCCTGAAGGCACAGGGCCAATATCATCAGTCTCTATTTTACTTAATTTAAAATTATCAGCTGCTGGTAATGTTTTTGACAGAGGTCATTGTGGTTCAGTGTTATTGGATTTTGTCTTATTAAGCACTTAAACTGCTTGCTAGAATGACTGAGGAACAGGGGTATATTTGGAGGCCTTAAGAAGGAGTTAGCTCTTAGGCCTTTGGTAATAACGTATCTTCAAAATAGAGGAGGCATGACTGGCTGGCTCAGTCGGTAGAACATGTGACTCTTGATCTCAGAGTCGTGGATTTGAGCCCCACACTGGAGGTAGAGATTACACTAAAAAATAAAATCCTTAAAAAATCGAGGAAACAAAGGATCTTTGAAAGCTTTCCTTTTTAAAAATTAATTAATTTTTTATTGAAGTACAGTTGACACACAATGTGATGTTTGTTTCAGGTGTACAACAAAGTGATTCAACTTCTATGTTAGGCTGTGCTCACCGCAAGTGTAGCTCTCATCTATCACCATGCAATGATGTTACAAAACCATTGACTATATTCACTATGCTGTACCATTGATCCTTTTGACTTACTCATTCCAAAACTGGAAGCCGGTACCTCCCACTCCCTTTCACCCATTTTGCCAATTCCCCACCTCCTCCCCTCTGGCAAAGCACCAGTTTGTTCTATGTATTGGTCTATTTTTGTTTTGGTTTGTTCATTTGTTTTTTTAGAGTCCACATGTAAGTGAACTCACATGGTGTTTGTCTTTCTCTGTCTGACTTATTTTACTTAGCTTAATACCCTGGGTCCATCCACGTTGTTGCAAATGGCAAGATCTCATTCTTTTGTATGGCTGAGTAATATTCCATTATATGTATACACCACATCTTTATCCATTCATCTATCTATGGACACTTAGGCTGCTTCCATATCTTGGCTATTGTAAATAATGCTGCAATACATATGGGTGAATATATGTTTTCAAATTAGTGTTTTCATATTCTTTGGGCAAATACCCATGAAGCCTTTCTTGACAATTTTGCATTACTTTACCGAACCCATCTTTTCTGGTGATACTGATGAATTATGGAGCAACACTAATATATATTCTCAGGAATACTGACATATAAGTATTTGTAAGCAGCTCCACAATGATGGTAAATAAATGAACAAACCCATACTATATCATTTGAGGTACACTGTGAAGCTTAGGTTTGGCAGCCAATTTGCTTATATTTGTGTGTTATAAAAGTCGTCAGAGGTGGGAAACATTTATGGAATTCAAGCTGTTCACAATCAGCCTGCATGACTGTTTTTTGCCATAATAAAGTTATATTTTATTAATGGAGAAATTTTAGTGGTATCTAGAAGTTGAGTGTCTTGTTATTTTGTGTGTTTTCTGTGCAATGCTTGGTATGGTTCTGAGAATGGAACAATTGCAAAAATGAAAGTTAGCAAACACTAGTTTATGTAACATAGCCAGCCAAAGCCACTTACTTTTTTAAGGTGAAAGGCCTAGAAGGTTTTGTTAAGAATTTAGGACTCAAATGTGTTTGCTTTAAGACTGATTCAAATAGGGCACCTGGATGGCTCCGTCAGTTGGGCATCTACCTTAGGCTCAGGGCATGATCCCAGCATCCTGGGATCGAGTCCCGCATCTGGCTCCCTGCTCAGCAGGGAGTCTGCTTCTCCCTCTCCCTCTGCCCCTCCCCTTTGCTTGTGCTTGCACACTTTCTTTCTCAAATAAATAAATAAAATCTTTTAAAAAAAAGACCAACTCAAATAAAAAAATTCAGTATCAAATTCTAAATATATGGAGCTTGAAGTAACCATATCATGATATTCACCAGTATTTCTGGCACTATGTCAGCATTTGTCTCAAATCAGTTTAAGGAATTTGTCGACCAGAATCTCAAAATAATGACCTTGCAAAATACTTTGTCACTATTTCACTAATATCACTATGATATATCGTCATTTGCTTATTTATTGTCTGATTTCTCCATTACAACTCTTTGAAGGCAGCAATCGTGTGTTATTTCTTTGTATGCTCAGGGACTAGCAGAGTTCTTTTACATGATAGGGGCTTCATAAAGGGCTAATGTTAAAGGAGTAAATCAATGAATATGAATTACCGCTTTCTCATTCCATTACACTCAGCTTCAGAGTCGGTGGCCATTTATCGCATCTCTACTATGTGTTAACGCATTGGTTATTTTCTTAGCCCTCTTGACACCCCTTCTCGCTCAGTAGTCAGGAAGGCTGACCCATAACAACTGCATCAATAGACCAACTTGCCTTCTGGCTTCCATCTGGGTTTGGGCAATGACAGCCAAATGCAGGGGACTGGAGGTTAGAAGGAAAGTGAGAATGAGCCTTATGATGCTCTGGCTCTGCCTCTAGTCAGTTGCTGACTGCCTTCCTCAGACAGCCATAGCTCTGGTGGAGAGGCCCCTTTCATACAGCTACTCTCTCTGGATTTGGGTAACTGCTCCCCTTCCTTGTGTTAGGGATGTTCTCAGCTGTTGACAGCCTGGAACACTGCACCAGCTTTTGTTGGTTTCTCTAGTCACTATCCCTTTACGAAGGCTCCTTTTATTAAACTCTCTTCAAATGCTGGTTTGAGTGTGCTGTTCCCAGCTGGGACTTTTGGTACCATAATAGCTGTTTGCATAAATCTTAAGTAATTAATTTTACTTTTTACACTTGCAAGGAAAAGAGGACTATTCCCATTCTACAGAACGGTTGTGATAGAAACACACCTTACCTGGGACTTTTATTATTTTCATTCACTCATTCATTCTTCGTTCATTTTGTTACCCATAAGTCACTGGGAATTTTTGTCTACTGACATCACAATTGCTAGGTGTAATTCCCGCTAAAGCAGAGTGGCACAGAGACAGCCTGACTCGTGAGTATCTCTTTCAGATAAAAGAAAAACTAGTTTAAAAGATCTTTTCACTGAGTCAGGTCAAAAAGGGGGTGGGAGAAAGTTATAAAAGGTGGAATGACGTAGCCTCAGCTCAGAATACTTTTGCTATTATAAAGAACTGTACCATTGAAGTTTTGTTCATTCTATTCATTTGGGTGGAGAGAGGCAGGCTCATGAGACTTTTGCTATGGCTATGGAGGGAAGTCAATGACTTTTAAATCAGGTTTTGTTATAGCACCCTCTAAAATTTAAAGGGCTCTCTCATTTCATTTGTGTTATACACAGTGCTGGCATTCTAAGGTTCTCCTTCTTGCATGTGCTGCCATGGTAGGTCAGTGGCCACTCTCACATCCCACCCTCCGAGGGCTGCCTTAGTTTCCCTCCATCAGGCTCGAGAGTTAAGTGAACCCTGAGGTACTCCCCCTGGAAGATATTTGTAACTTGTCTATCCAAAAAACCACCAGTGAGTTTGTATGTCTCCTTAAGAAAGGTCACTTAAGACTTAAGTTTCCAGAGAAGCATGAAAGAGAAGGGAGATGTGATATATTGTTGAAAGCCACAAAGGCATTAAGCTCTGTTTTTCTATGAGACGTTTCATTATGCTTTTAACAAATAGGTTTATGTATGATCTATATGAATTAAGAAATAGTATACATTACCAAAGGAAGGCAACGTCAAATTATAGCATTTCAAAATGAGGGATGGCAGGAAGTTCAGACTTTTTTGGGGAAGGTGTAAGTCACCTTACTTAGTACATTTTAAATGCCATTTCCTCCACACTTCAGAGGCTTTCGTTTTAGTAAAGCATGGCAGGAGTCACTCCAATGTGATTAGAAAGGGCCTGAAGCTTTGCTTTTAAAATTCAATACTTAGGTAGAAAGAAAATGATAACTTTTCCCCTTTGAGTTTGAGTCACTATTTTTATAACACCAGCTGCCCTGAGACGCCAGAATGGAAATGTACCTGCTTCCTGATGTTACCTGAGCACCGCTAAACTAGAGCCCTTTAACCGGCTCTGTTTTCAGCTGTGCTTTCATCTTTATTTCTGCCTTCCCCCAATATATTCTTTCTGTATTCTCCAGACTTATTCTCGGCTTTCTTGATGCTACATTCACTTGTTTCTTTGTTTGATGAATATTTATTGAGCACCTACTGTGTACCAGGCCCAGCCAAAGATTCTGCATCGAAGAGTCAAGCAAAAGAGCCAAGAATTTGTAAACACTGATCATTGTGAACACTGGAAAGAAAAGTACAAGTGTAGGAGCAGAAAGCCAGGGAATCTTACCTGATGTGTGGATTCAGAGAAATTTTCCCAGGGAAATGATTGGAAGGGATTGTGATGGATGAGCACATTAAATAATTGAAGAACCCTTTGAAGACTTCCCAGCTGTTGCACGTTTCACTGGCCAAAGTAAGCCACAGAGCAATGCTTAACCTCAAACTACAGGAGAGAGAACAGCCTACCACCATGAGGCTGGTAGGTAGGAAACTAGCAGTATCTGGTAAGCAAGAGTAGTGATTACCACAGAGGTGAAGCTTCATTTATCAGAAACTGCAGTCTATGGAAAGAGTAAGCTACTGGTGCTCTGCCTCAAACCAACCCATTTTCTGCCCTCTCATGCTCAACCAGCTGTCACTAAATAGGAGAATGGGTATGTGTGGGGAGCACTGTAGTGGAGTGAGTGGGCTGAAATGGAGGTCAGAAGATGTTCAGTAAGCAGTGCAATGATTTGTAAGTAGAGAATAGGTAAAGCAGACAAAATACTATTTTTATTTCTTTGACTTTTTTCTTCTACTTTCTGGAAGAAGGAAAAGAGTAATGTTGTCCTTAATATTATTTTCCATATATCTGTTGAACTTTTTATTGAAGCTACCTTTTTTTTAAAGCTTTTATTTATTTATTTGAGAGACAGAGAGAGAGCATGTACAAGAAAGCACAAGCAGGAGGTGGGCGTGGGAGGGGCAGAGGAAGGGGGAGAAGGACAAGCAGAATCCCTGCTGAGTGTGGAGCCTGAAGCTGCCTGATCCCAGGACCCTGCGATCAAGACCTGAGCCAAAGTTGGAGGCTTCCCTGACTGAGCCACTCAAGTACCCCAAAGCTATCTTAACTGAGTTTCCAAGAACTCCTTCGTGTTCTTTGTTCCCTTCTATGTGCAGTGTCTGGTCTTGTTTTATAGATGCAATTTAGTCTTTTAGTTCTCTTAAGATGTTAATTATGATGTTGTTTTCATGTGTTTACTTTCTCACCACTGTGTTCCTCTCCCTTCTTTGTTTCTTATTTGACTCTATTTTGTTTTGTTCTGGCTCCACCTTTCATAGTAGAGGTTGCCCTCTAATGTCTGGTCTTCCTTAGCTATTAAATCATATTTAAAAGTGAGGCCCAAATGAACCAGATTGGGAAGCATGAGTATAGCTTCTCAATCTGTGAGTCTCACTGTAGTGTTGCTATTATGGGATCATTCGTTTGGCTGGGGGAATCTCTGAATGCCTGTATCCATGGTTTGGAGGTTCTTAACTTATTTTGTGCCATGGCAGTCTGGTGAAGCCTGTGGAAGCTATTTCAGAATGTTTTTTAAATGCATGTAACCAATTATAGCAAAGTATTAAAAATTAAATTTGTGATACAATATGTGCTTATGGTAATATTGTGATACAATAACAGTAATGGATCATATCATAAGCTTTAGAGTTATTTCTAATAACTGTTGAAGTAATGATGAGTGCAAATACTCTTTCAAGGTATAAACAATGAGAGTAACGTGATAAAATATTACCATGATTCCTACTGGTGACAAAGTTACAGGTACTGCTAGTATTACACTGGTTTGTTACCTACATTCAAACATGAGAGAGATGCTAATTTTCAGAGGTTAGTGGAAACAAAAAATGAATTATTGTTCTCATTCAAGTTCATAGACCCTCTGGTTAAAAATCCTATCATAGGTCTTTTCTTCTGAGTGGATCAATTTTCTTCCAGAAGGCAGTTCACCAATCTCCAACCCCAAGTATGTATGCCTGGCTGCAGGCCTTTCTGGAGCCATGCAGGGAATAAATCTCTTTTCAATGGGAAGATTTTCCCATAATCCCTCTGATGTCAGCATAGTAACTCACCCTCCAACCTCAACTATTCTTGATGTCTCCAAATCCAGAGGCTATCTGATATCAGAGGCTATCTCTCCAAAATTAGACCCCAGGTTTTCTCTTGATGCAGCCAGGGTACAGAGGGAAGATGGGAAGTCTAACTTCTCTTTTAAAGATGTTCAGTCCACACTCCAGTTTTCAGTCCCATTTTTTGCACACCTGCCTGGCAAGCACCAGTTCTTACAGTCTCTGAGGATTTTCATAGTTTTATGTGAAAATGACTGGCTTTCTGGCTTGCTGCCTCAACAGACTCAGACTGCATTCTCCAGTCTAAGAGTTAACAGTGGTTAAACTATTTCCCAGAGTTCAAAATATTACTTTTGTTGTCTGCTGTCTTCTTTTTGTCCTTGTGATTTTTTTTTTTTCCTCTCAATTCCTTTACTGTCATTGCTTTGTGAGGCTTCAGGAGGAAGTTCAGATAGACATTTGCATTCAGCCTATGCTGTTTAACCAGAGCTTTGATGCATTCATAAATTCATAAGTAGCATTTTTTTTATGTCTGGGACTCACATCTTTATTTTTGTTCATAATAGCGTATCTCCTTCCCTCTGATTTAATATAAAAGTAAGCGAGACAACAAGGTTGATATGCAATGCCACTTTAAGAGAGACATCTATTATATGTTTTAAGGAAATCGGTTCTTAAAAGAAATTTTCTTAAACTCTCCCTAATTGCTTTTAGCATCTCTGCTTAGAACATTAGACTGTATTTCTCAAAATCAACAACCAGGGATGTGGGCAGTTTTTTCTTCTGGTGCAATGGTAAAAGTGGAATAGTTCCTATGGGTACAGCCCTACCACAGGTAACAACTGAATTCTTGGTCAGTATAAAAAACAATTCCCCAAAGTCACTGGAGAAAAAACAAAAGCAGGCATAAATTGGAAGAGAGTCAAGACCTGGAAGAAGAAAATGGGATTGGGTGAGTTTCCTGTTGATCAGACTTTTTCCCCGGTCAGATTAAGCAGATTCACTAAATCTTAGGATAGAAATCCTTGGAGTGTGCTGGTTTTAAGAATAAGAGGACAGAGATTAGGACTGTCAAAGTAGATGGAAAATGAGGGAGGAAATCAGGGAAAGGAGAAACTCTGGGGCAGCGGGGAGTGGGAACATCAAGTTGTATACATAAATTGTAGGAAAATCTCAGGATGTCATCTGAACTATGCATGCATGTAACAAACTGTGAGCAACCCCGAGGCTAGAAGAATTGAACAGATTTTAGCAGCTACCCACTGCAGAGGTGATAAAGACTGGGACTTGATAAAACAAACAAATAAACAAATAAATACTTGAGGAAATAACAGAATTCAATCTCTACCATGTATTTTTCTCAATGTCCAGGACACATCTCAAATTACTAGATACATAATCAAGAGGAAAGGCAGTTGAAGAAACTGATCCTGAGGTGACCCAGAAGCCAGAATTAGAGAACAAGAATTTTAATTTAGCTATTGTAAGTATGCTCAAGGATATAAAAGAAAATATATTTGTGATGAATGGATAAACAGAAAATCTCAACAGAGGAATAGTAACTGTACAAAAAAAAAAAAGAGCCAAATGGAAATTCTAGAAATGAAAAATACAGTATCTAAGACAAAAATATCATTGGATAAGCTTAACACCACGTTGGAGATAAAAGTCAGTGACTTGAAGATCATTCAATCAAAATTATACAATGTGGAGAACAAGGAGAAAAAAAATGATAGAAAAAATAAAACCCAGAGTCTCAGTGATTAGTGGAACTATATCAAAAAAGTACATACATATGGAGTTGTACAAGAAGATGAGAGAACTGGTAAACCCAACATTTGAAGAAAGAATGGACAAAAGTTTCCAAAATTTTACAGATTCAAAAAACTCAGAGAACCCTATGTGATATAAATAGAAAAAAAAAAAAACTTGGAAAGGTGACAGTTAAAGTAATGAAAACAAAAGATAAAGAAAATCTTGAATGTTTCCAGAGAAAAAAGACACATTACATATACAGGACAAAAATACAAGTTTCCGATGATTTCTCAGCAGAAACACTGGAGGTCAAAATATAGTAGAATGGCATCTTTAAAGTGTCAAATGAAAACAACAAATTGCCCACCCAGCATTCTCCATGGAGCAAAAATAACTTTCAGGAATAAAGCTGAAATGGAGGTTTTTCAGATGAATAAAAACATAGATAGCTCTCCAGCAGACTTTCTCTTCAAGAAAAGCTAAAGAAAGTTCTTCAAACCCAAGGGAAATGATTCCAGATAAAAATTCAGATCTTAATTTAAAAAGATATTTATGGGGGTACCTGGGTGGCTCAGTTGGTTAAGCGTCTGACTCTTGATTTCAGCTCAGTTCGTGATCTCAGGGTCATGAGATCCAGCCTTGCATCAGGTGTTATGCTTGGCATGGCACCTACTTTAGATTCTCTCTCTCTCCCTCTCCCCCTGGCCCCATTGCCCTGCTCTCTCTCTCTCAAAAAAAAATCACAACCATTTAAAGTGAAAATCATAGCATGTATAGCTTATGTAATAAACATGAAAACTATAGCATAAATTACAGGGGGTAAAAAGACCTAGAAGATTGCACTAACAAAACAAAATAAAACATAACAAAAAGATTGCAAAGGTATTACATTTTATGACAACATTAACTTTCAACAGACTGAAAAGTGAAGAATGTTTATTGTAATCTGTACAATCTTATTGTAATGCTCTACAGATTACAATAAACATTCTTCACTTTTCAGTCTGTTGAAAGTTAATGTTGTCATAAAATGTAATAATAACACAAAACAATGGGACAAACAGAAAACAAAAATAACACCAAACAAATGGGACAAACAGAAAACAAATAGTAAGTAGACAGACCTAAATCCAACCACACCAATAGTGACATTAATTAGAAATTAAGTACTCCAGTGAAAAGGCAGGAATTGTCAGAATAGATTAAAAGGCATGAACTATATGCTGTCTACCTGGAAGGAACTTTAAATACAAAAATTCAGTTAGATGTACTCAAAATTCAAAGACTCACTAAAAGGCAGGAAAGAAAATATATAAATATTTTCATAATGCTAAAAGGTCAATTCATCAGGAAGACTTAACATTCAGAAATGCATTTGTACTTAGAGGAAAAAAAAATTCAAGATCCATGAGGCAAAAATTAGTAGTTAAAGGGAGGAGTAGACAAATTCACAATTATGGTTAGAATTTTAACAACCTTTATCAGCAATTAATAGAACAACAATAAAAAGCAAGAAAGGATACAGATCTCCTGAAGAGCACTATCAACCACCTTGAGTAATTGACATTTATAAAACACTATACCTAACAAGCGCGGAATACACCTTCTTTTCAAGTGCACATGGACAATTCACCAAAATAGGCCACATGCTGGGCCAAACACAAATCTTAATAAACTTCAAAATTTGAAATATTCCAGAGTATGTTCTCCAACCAAAGCAGAACTAAGTTTGAAATCAATAATAAAACGATAATAAGAAAACCCCCAAGTATCTGGAATTCAAGAAATACACTTCTATGTAACTGATGAGCCAAAAAAAAAAAAGCCATAAAGGAAATTAGAATAGACTTTCATGTCAACGATTATGAAAGTTCATTATAACATTTATGGGATGTAACTATACAATGCTTAGGAGAACTTTAAAATGGCTGGATTAGAAAAGAAGTAAGCTATAGCATCTATATTCTAATCTCCCAACTTGAGAAGCTAGGGAAAAAAGAACAGTGCAAACATAAAATAAATAGGAGATAACTAAGACCAGAAATCAGCGAGTTAGAAAACAACAGAGAATATCAACAAAGCCCAAAGGAAAAAAACCGAGGAATGAAGGGCTTATGTGGACATTGGGCAAGGACACTTAAGTCCTCTCCAGTGGAGAAGACCTGACTGAGATTCAGGCCACTGTTCCTCACATCCCTGGGCCACAATGCTCAAGAAAAGGAAGCTGCCCTTTGCACTTCCCACGGGCCCAATTCCCCACCTCAAGCCTTTCTGCAGGGCTTCTGCCAGGATCTGATCTAAGACCACCAGGGCAGGAACTATGTGGCTCTCAGGACCTGGCAGATGTGGCTGCTCAAGAAATATGTTAAAAGAACACCCTTGCAAACCTGTCTTCAAAAAAACTTCTTTCTTTGAAAATACCAATAAAATTGAAAAGCTCCTAGATCAGATAGACTGATTTGAAAAAGAGAACAAGAATACAAATTTGCAATACTTAGAATGAAAGAAGGTTTATCACTAAAATCCTATAGATATTAAAGGATAATAAGGGAATATTATGAGTTTAATAAAATTAAATTTGAAGACTTAGGTGAAATGAATTTTTTAAAATATATAAGTGGAAATAGAAAATTTAAATAGTCCCATAACGATTAAAAATTAAAATTAAAGTCATTATTAAAAATACTCCCCAAAATAGAACTCTAGACTCAGATGACTTCACTGCTTCACTGATGAATTCCATCTAGCCTTTAAAGAAGAAATAAATCAATCTCACACAAATTCTTTCAGAAAATAGAGATGGAAAGAATGCGTCCTCCACTGTTATAAGAGACTTGTATAACCCTGAGCACAAAACTAGACATTTACAAGGAAATGAAATTACAGACCAATTTCCCTCATGAGCATAGATGCAAAGATCCACAAGAAAATCTTTACCTAAATTAAAGTTGGAAACATATACAAAGGAAAAAAAAACATAACTACGTAGGGATTCCCCCAGGAATGTAAGGGTGGTTTAAAATTTGAAAATCAATCAGTATCATTTACATTACAAGAAAACTAAACATACAATCATTTCAGTAGATGGAAAAAAGTATTTGATGAAATTTAACACAATCATTAGGAACAGAAGAGAATTTCCTCAATCTGACAAAGAGGATCAATGAAAAAAATCTCAGTTGTCATACTTAATGGATGCTTCCCTCTAAGTTCTGGAGCAAGGCAAAATGTAGTAACTTATATTTGATATTTCCCAGGCAGTAAGGTAAGAAAAAAAAAGACATATACAGATCATAAAGGAAGAAGTATAACTTTCTCTGTTTGCATATGGTAATTTTTTTTTAGCTTTTTTTTTTTAAGATTTTATTTATTTATTTATTTGAGAGAGAGAGAGAGAGAGAGAGAGAGAATGGGAGATAGAGAGCACGAGAGGGAAGAGGGTCAGAGGGAGAAGCAGACTCCCTGCCGAGCAGGGAGCCCGATGTGGGACTCGATCCCGGGACTCGAGGATCATGACCTGAGCCGAAGGCAGTCGCTTAACCAACTGAGCCACCCAGGCGCCCCCATATGGTAATTTTTTATATAGAAAATCCTCACTACTGGGGTACCTGGGTGGCTCAGGGGATTAAGCATCTGCCTTCGGCTCAGGTCATGATCCTGCGGTCCTGGGATCAAGCCTTCCTTGGGATCCCTGCTCAGCAGGGAGTCTGCTTCTCCCTCCCTCTCTGTCCCTCCCCCAACCCTGCTCTTGCCCTCTCTAATAAATAAAATCTAAAAGAAAAGAAAAGAAAAGAAAATCCTAACTACTGTACAAAATAATTACCAGAGGTACTAAGTGAATTAGACAGGATTTATATACATACACTAATTATATTTTTATATTCTACTGGCAAACAGAAAACAAATTTAAAAACAATTCCAAGTATTCGAGTGTTAAGAAACAAGTTACTACTCAGGAATATATTTAACAAAGGCAAGGCCTGAATCATGTTTATCTGTATTTCCATAGTGATTAGCAGAGTTCCTGACAAATAGTATTTAAAAAAAATTATAATATAGAAATAATACACTGTGAATTGTGTAAGACTGATGAATCACAGACCTGTACCCCTGAAACAAATAATATATATGTTAATAAAAAATAAAATAATAAAGTAAAAAACATATTTAATAAAATAAAATTTAACATTTACTAAATGCTATAAGAGATTTAAATTAATGTCTTAAAATATTAGATATTGTTTTCCCCTTCATCTATCTGTTATGGAATAAGTGTACCAGACCTAAAAGGATCGCACTCCCATGTCAGGGTCTGCACTTCTTTCCTTCCCTACTTGGACCTGAACTGGTTTTGCATTCCAGCCAAAGTATGTGTACTTATCACTTCTGCTCATATACCATTGGCTGTAAGTTAGTCACACATAGCTGCAAGGAAGGCTGGGAGATGTAGTGTTTATCCTGGGCAGATACTGTGCTCTATGAAAATTATATTAGTATAGAAAAAGAAAGACTGGATATTAGAAGACAATTAGTGGTTTCTGGCACACCAGTCCTATTTAATTACAATATTTTATTGTTCTTCCAGCTAAAAGGCTTTGAAATCATCAATGAGTTTAGACCTCATTTCTAGAAACTCAATCCCTAGAATACAGAGAAAGTTCTATTCAGTTGCTATATTTATTTAACTGAGTTATGTGCAAATTATCACTTTTAATCATCAACATCCTAAAATATGCACTTATGAGACCCACTGGTAAATGCAGAACACTTAGAAAACTGAAAACCTACATTGACCAGGATTTATGAATTACAGGTTAAAACAGAAATCACCAAATAAGATTTATGCCTGATCAAATTATACAGTTTAGCATACTGACTCATAAATCAGTCCCTTGAATCCCAAGGGCAATAACAGGATTTATAAATCAAAACTTATTTAGGATTTATTAGCTGAATGTCTATCATAAGAATGCAATGTTTATAAATCTCTTTTGACTTACAAAACTAAATTTATAAGCTCTTTGTAGTCAGGGTCCTTCTTTAATAACACTTTTGATGGGTATATATTGTGATGTATGCAGGTGATACTCAGGAGACATTGATTAATGACAGTATCAGAAGGAAAGATAATTTTATTAAAATTGCTTAACATTTAAATAAATTTTGAAGGCTAACTTTGTAATTAAAACATAGCATCTATTTATACATTTTTAATATTACAGAGATCTGGGTTTAAATATTTAGAGAATAAAATAAATTTTGAGTAAAAAATGACATGAAAAGAATAATTTAGCTAAATGACAAAACCATTTCAGAACAAGTTAAATGTTTCAGAAAACATTTAAAAAGTTCTGTACCATAAATCCTGGTCTGTGTTTAATTCCTAATTTGGCAAATAATTCTATGTTAAAATTATCGATTTTATTACAGATATATTTGTACTATTTCAAAATATTTTACTTTTAAAGTTCTGTTTTCTCATTTATCACATCCTGTTTAGGGTCTCCAGATTTGCCTTCCACCTGGTAAAACGATATTCTTTAAAATATTCACATAGCTGGGGCACCTGGATGGCTCAGTTGGTTAAGCCTCCAATTCTTAATTTCAGCTCAGGTCATGATCTCCAGGGTCATGCGATTGAGCCCAGTGTTGGGCTCACCCAAGTCACTCTGTTATGCTGATTTATTTATTTATTCATTTACTGAAAGATACCAAGAAGCAAATGGAAGCTTAATTTCAAGATAGCAAAGTTAATGAGTGATAACATGTGGACTGTTAGACGGTGAAGTTTCTACCTTCTGGTTAACTCGATACTCCTAATGAAGTTAAAGATGGTTTACCTTACCCACTTTTCAATAATGAAAGCTTAAACAGATAATTTAAAGTACTTTAAACAGGTGCAGACATTAGGTGTTTTCTTAGGTGGGACAAGGCCCTTGCTACCTTCAGATATTAGAGATTTTGAAAACAAAAAACAAAGCAGGAAGAAATTAACTATTAAAACAATGCAAGTTCAGTAAATATATCAAGAAAACTATGATCTGCTTAGTTTTTAACTTTAGAAAAAGGATAATATTTCCATGGGCTTTAATTCTCCTGCTTTTTCTTAAAATGTAGTTTTAAAAAATATAATAAAAAATTTTTAAATAAAATATAGAATACAAAATCACTTTAAGAAATCACTTCCTGGGGCAACCTGGGTGGCTCAGTCAGTTGAGTGTCCCTCCGATGACTCTTGGTTTGGCTCAGATCATGGATCCTGGGATCTCAGGCTCTGTGCTCAGTGGGGAGTCTGCTTGAGGTTCTCTCTCCCTCAGCCCCTCCTTCCACCCCTCCCCCCCCACCCCCGCTGCTCTCTCTCTAAATTAAACAAATTTTTTAAAAAAATCACTTCCTATTATTGAACAGGCCTAATTAAATATATCCCTCCCAAAGTCCAATAATTGTACTGATAATAATAATACAACAGCAACTGATATTTCTGCTATAACATGATATATGTATTCATGGGGAAAAAACAAGTTCTACAATATCATGCATTAAAAATTAAAAATAATAAGACGTATGGGAAATACAGTGTAGAAACAGACCAGTTAATTAAAACCAGTGGTAGCTCAGTGTTTCCTGGAGTCTGAAGCTTGCAAAATTTTGAGGACGCTTTTTAAAGAAAATACATTTGATTAACTGCCTGACGCAACTCAGCAGAATAAATTCCTATATGTTTTACTACATTTTGTGGCTGCAAATTCTTTGAGCTCCTCTTCACATGACAATGACTTTGCAATATCTTTTCCTAGACAAAGAGAAAGATAATGCAGTCTTTCCTCTAGCATGATGAATGGGGCTGTTTGATCATTTGGGGGAGCCATTCCTATATAAGAATAGCTAACAATAGCTTAACTATATATGGAAGTGACTATGAACCACATAAATGATATACTAAACTTAGACAAAATATATCCACAGTTCCACTTACCCTCAGCTGGATCCCTAAAATGGTGCGGCCATTCCAAAGCCCCTGAGGGAGAAGCAATTGAAGTGGAAAGAGATTGTGGTCTTAAAAGAAACAGTCAAAATATCTTACTTTGCAAGTGTTATAAAAATGCACCCTCTTAGACGCAATGAAGGGGCCCATGCAAAAAAAAAAAAGAAAGCATCACTAATGCCACAATAGATTCTACTGAGCTTAGAGTGAGTACTCCAGCAACAGTAATGGATGCTCAGGAAATAAGTTGCCCAGCTCAGGGAAGAAGCTCACTGCCGGAGGCTGCCTCAGAGGATATTAAAAAGGCACAAAAACAATCAGGAGGAAAGGCCAGCTTCCCAGCACTGAGACAATGCAGATGGAAGTGCAATCTGCCAGAAGTCAAGAGCTGAGCAAGGCTGAGGGTACGTTTTTCTGATTAGGGAGCCCCGAGTGCAAGTGCTCATTTTCATTTCTTAAAATTGAGCAAGAAAGGGTCCAGCCTGTGCAACATTTAAGCTAAGGTTTTTATCCTTTCCTGGTGAAGACTGTATTTATATTCCCACTTTTTGGATTCCTTTTGCCAAGGAAAAATTTTTGAACCAACACAGCTTCCCTCTTATACTAATACCATTCCCTGCTTTGCCCATCATCTGTGAGATAACAGATAATCATGGAGAACAGATGGTAGCTAGAAATTACTGAGCACTAGCTATTGTTCTAAGTGATTTGTAAATTAATACTAATTTATTCTTTGTAGCCACCCATGGGACAGATTCTAATGTGATCACCATTTTACAACCCTATTTTTGCAGAGGTATAAGCTTTGTAAACATGACTGTTGTGGACCTACCAAGAAGTCATTGGTTGCCCCCTCTATTCAATTACTTTGATTAAATATAAATAAATTTTTATAGCCTTTTATTTTCACTCCTCCTGAATATATTTACCATAGTAATTTGAATAAGTCTGTATGTGAGTTTATAGAAAGGTAAAGAAGTTATAGTTCATTATATGGCAGTTTGACTCTATTTCTTAATTTGATAACTAAACAGGATAATAGGAGCCCAAAAATGGAATGTGTTTTGGTGTAGTTAATTTAGACCATTGTAGCCCAAAGGCTATTTGTTGGTCATTAGAAATATAGGTTTCTGGCTTTCATTTTGGACCTACTGAACCTGATTTTCTTGATTAGATCCTGGGGAAATGTATTTTTAGCAAGTACTCTTTGGTGATTCTCATGCATACTCAAGTTTAGGAACTTCTAATTTAAGCCAATGTAAATGCTGGGAAATCTCTACTTTCCTATGAACAGACGTAATTAATGTCTGGTGTTTATAATTGTAACACATTGAAAAGCTTGGATGTGATTTAACAATGAATAAATATGTTTTAGTTTCTTATATGCTAATATAGGCTTAAAAGTGTTATTTGAAATAAATGATGCGATACAGGAAAAAAAACCTACAAAGTTTTGCAGATCATTAAATCATACCATCGATTAATTGAAACACCTGGGGGTTGGTCTTCCTAATAGCATAATCTGAAAAGCAGAACAGATTTTGCTGGCTTTGGATAAATCATTTCAGGATAAGCTCTTTTCCCTCATGAACTATTTCTTCCTGCACCAGGAAAGGGATGAATTTTGGGGTCTTGTAGTTATTTGTGAGCTCTCCTTTCTCATCAATATTTAGATTAGAAGAAAAAAGCCAAGATCATTCTTTTAAATAGTTTAATGAGTTTTTTTAAATGCATGAACCTAGTTGGGAAAGCCTGCTAGTGATTCGAGTCTTGGTTTTAATATTATAGTCTTTTCCCTTCCAAAATTCTCTTCCGCATTTCATGAAATAATATATTTCTCCTTAATAAACCTAAGTTGAAATTAATTATTTTAGTCATTTTTATCACAAAATTTAATTACCGACACTCTTAATTTTGTGTTGCTTGTGTCTTTGTCTTTACTCCGTGTCACTTCTAAGGCACACTCTCCATCCAGTCTGCTAAATTAGTATTTCTACCATCACTGCAATGGGTTTTTGGTGCACTACAAAAAAGCCTATGTGTGGGCCATCCCCCTAAATATCTCATTTCCTAGTTGAGGTGTTTACACATAAAAATGCCAGGGATTGCCAAGTTGTAGACTGGTTTAGAAGTAGAATAAATCTAAGCTTCCATGGTATTACCTGCAATTCACTGACATGACTCACAATTAAAAAATAAAGAGGAAAAAGAAAGGGAAAATGCACATAACTTCATTTAACCCTCTATGTAAGTCAACATGTGCACATATTGTTCTTCTGTTGTAAAATGTGTTTCAAAAAACAAAATTAGCTTATTTGCTGTTTATAGAAACCAAACATCAAAATTTTGAATTTCTCCTTTTGATTGTTATGTCTTCTTGATTGACCCTTTTCTCATTATTCAGTATCACTTTTTATCTCTGGTAATATTTTCTGCTCTGGACTTTACTTTGTCTTATATTAATGTAGTCACTGAGGCTTTCTTTTGGTTAATGTTTGCATGGTATATTTTTTTTCTGTCCTTTTACTTTTTTTTTTTTCATGGCTTGTTAGCTCATTTCTTTCTGCCCTCCCCAGCTTTATTAAGGTATAATTAATTAAAAATTATGTACGCTTAAGGTATAGGACTTGATTATTCAATATACACATGCATTGTAAAGTAATCATGACAATCAAGGTAATCAACATACCCATCACCTCACAGTTACCTGTTTCTTTTGTGTGTGTTGAGAAAAATTTAACATCTCTGCCCTTAGCAAATTTCAATTACACAATATAGTATTGCTAACTATAGTCACATAGTTTCACACTGAATCTCCAGAGCTTATTCATCTTGCATAACTGAAACTTTGTACCTCTTGACAAACATCTCCCCATTTTTCCCTCCTCCCATACTTTTAACCTACCAGTATCATTGTAGTTGACATGAGTGTCATGTGGATAGGATAAATTTCTGTCATTTAAAAACAATCCATTCTCTGTCCTTTAGCTGATGCGTTCTGACAACTAATGTAATTACTGGTATGTTTGGTCTATCATTTATTACTTACTTTCTGTTTGTTTCCTTTGTGTTTCATTCCTTCAATTCATTTCCCTTCCCTGCCTTACTTTATATTGTGCTGTAGGTTTTGCAGGGTTTTTGGGTGGTTGTGTATTTGTTTTTGTTTTTCCTTTTAGTGAATGCTCTAAGGATTACAGAACACATACTTCTCATCATTATGGAGAATCACTTTCATACTTTAGTTAGAAAGTAGAACTTCACCATCTTAGAGATTTCTTTACTCTCTCCCGTTTACGGAACGGTTGTTATTTACCTCCACTGAAAACACTAACATAAAATTTATATGTTTCTACATCCAACAATCTAACCTATCTTAAAGAATTCAAAAGGGGAAAAATAGGCTATTATATTTACCCAAATATATGCCAATTTTGTACTCTTCTTTCCTTCCTGATACAGCAGATTTCCTTTTGGCGTCATTTGCCTTCTTTCTGAAGAACTTCCTTTAACAATCCTTTTAGATCAAGTCAAGTCAGCTTGCTTAATATTTCCTCAGTTTTTTTAAATTTGAGAATGTCTTTAGTTCACTGTTATTCCTGAAGGATATTTTTGCTGGTTACAGAAGCCTGGATTACCCTTTCTTTTCTTTCATCACATAAACAATGTGCTGCTTCTCCATCCTCCATGGTTTCTGATGACAAATGTGAACTTACTCAAATCATAGCTTCTCAGTAGGTAATCTGTTGCTTATTTTTAGCTGCTTTCAAGATTTTTTTCTTTAGTTCTCAGTAGTTAATGATGTGTCTGGGTATGGATTTCTTTAAGTTGATGCTCCAGGGAGTTTATTAAACTTCTTGCATTTGGTTTCTTTCTTTTGCCAAACTTGGAAAGTTTTAAGTAATCACAGTTTCTCCTCTCTTCTGGGGCTCTGTGACATCAATGCTAGACTTTTCCCTGAGACTCCTTCTTCCCTTCCTCCTTTCTTTTTCTCCTTCTCCTTCTTCTTCTTCAATATTTTTTCCTTCTGTTGTTCAGATCGAATAATCTCTATTCCTCTGTTCCCACGTTCACTCATTCTTTATCTCTATTCTGCTATTGAGCCCATGCAGTGAATTTTTTAAACCTTAGCTACTGTATTTCTTATTCTGAAATTTCCATTTAGTTCTTCATATTTTCTGTTTTGGTCTTTTCACTAATTTCAAGTAGTGTCTGCCCTTACTTTTTGGGGTCATTTTTCATAATAGCTGCTTTAGAAGCTCTGTCAGATAATTCCAACATCTCTGTTGCTTGATGATTATGTTTGTCTTTTGAGTTGAGATTCCTTGTTTTTTTTTGTTGTTGTTGTACGCTGGGTGATTCTGAATTGTATCCTGGGCTTTGAATATTATGTTATGAGGTTTTTGGGTTTTGTTTAAGCGGATGGGGAATTTTGAGATTTTTACTTTAGCAGGCAATCAACCAGGTTCCATTTAGACCACAAGTTCCAGGCAGACCAGTGCTTGTGGTTTTAATGTCAGTTACATTTTCAGAGCCTTTGCAGTCAGGTTTGGATCTGAGCCACGCGTACACCACCCAACCGCCAATCTGGGAACTGGATATCCTGTATTCAGTTCTAAAGTTCTATGTATACTTTTTAGGGTTTGATCCATGCATGTGCAACTTGAGATGAGCCCAGGAATTCACAAGGAACCCTAGGGTCACTTTCTTGAGGTCTTCTATCTTGAAGATCTCACTAGTTCATCCCCCCCCCCTTTCTTTCTATGGAACGCTTCACAAATTTGCATGTCATCCTTGTGCAGGGGCCATGCTAATCTTCTCTGCATCACTCCAGTTTTAGTATATGTGCTGCCAAAGTGAGTACAAAGATCTCACTAGTACTTTCTGGTTCCCTTGGGGCAATGTTTTTGGTTCTCTGGTCAGAAAAATGGGCTTTATTTACTTTGCTCTTTGCATATTCAAAAATGGGCTCATATCCAGGGTTGAACACTAGGAACACAAAGACAGACAAAAACGCAGTGGGGATTCACCCCATCCTCCTGACATTACATCATTCTGATCAGAAAGGAAGATTCCCCAGTCTCAGGATTTTAGGCTTCTGTCATTGTCACTGCCACCGCTGCAGCAACAAAAACATCACTTGGGAACTACACAAGAGAACAGAGAAGAGAAAAAAATATCGGGGTATTTTCCCCACTGTCTTTCAGAATGAAGAGACCTTGCTTATTTAGCTCAAGCTAGAGGGATTCCCCTGTATCTGTCTGGTCCATATTCTGAAGCCTACTTACATGTTTTGGGCTATGTTGAGTCCAGAGTGGAGTAAACAGAGGGGAAAAAACACTGGTAAACTCTTGGCTAGTTAGGCAGTACTTTGAATTTTGGTCTTGTTCCCCAATCTGCTTGCTACTCTTTACTTTCCATATATCTGAAATAGCTGTCTTGTGCCTTCCACCCAAATTCTGTAGCTGCATTCAGTGGGAGGCAGTGAGTGGAGCATTGTCTTCCCCAGAACTGGAGCCAATCCTTGCAATGAAAGGTAATGAGACAAAAACTATTTTACTACCAACACTAAGCAAAATATATAGCACATACAATAAGCCGGCTGTTTAAGGCCAACAAACTGAGTGTAAAGAAATTCATTTTAGAATAGATAGACCTCAGTGGATCCTTGTTATGATCAATGACTTTTTATTCAGCATGCCATCTGGCATTTTATTCACTACCACTGAAAATATTTTCAATCTGGCGATTGTTGCAAAATGTAGGTTATGTATAATATCATCAGAGGCAAGTCATTGCCTTTTTTATTCTTGTCTTATAAGCACTGACTTACATTGAGAGAACTGCTGATTAAGACTTTTTTAAAAAGCCTAATCAGGGCATTTCTAAACTTCTACATGCAAAGGCACACTCAAATCTATAGAGTATGTGATCACTCTGTTGAAATGGCCAGCAGTTAGAACACTGTTTTGTGCCTTAATTACTGACATATCATTAATGGAGATGCACCAGCCTTAGGTACGATATATATTTCCGCAAGGTTGTGAATAAAATAAATTTTGAAAGGCGAATTAATTGGAGCTCCATAATGAATTGTTTAGCAAAGCAAATCGTTGCCCCCCCTGATATTTGCTATTACATGTCTGATTTTTTTTAACAAATCAGGTTTATATATTTTTATTTAGACTTGTTTACCCCATTTTTGAGTTGGCTTCTCTAATTCATAGGTCAGCCTAGGGCAACCTGGCAGATTTGTCTATTTAATGCACATGACTTACTGGGCTGTATTATGCTTTTAGCAATTGCTGGGCCGCAGAACACAGTACTTAATTAGCTGCTTTTGTAGTTTTTAGACTGCAATCACATTTGATTAAAAAGGTCATTTATTTCACTGAAGGCTGAGGGTGCTCTCCTGAGGCGAGAAGCCCATGTTTTGGTCCGGAGCACCAGGGAAGGCCCTGCACCCAAAGTGGCATTTGCTCTTCAGGTCTGTCATGGATTTCTGAATGACCATGGAGAAGTCACTTTGCTCCCCCGACCTGTTTCCTCTTTTCCAAAGCTCCAGACATTTTCCAAGCCCAGAGTTTTCATTAATGACAGGGAAAATGTGCAGAGCTCTCCTAAATGCTTTTATGAACAAATATATTCTTTAGCCAAATTCTGAGAGGTAGGCAAGTGCTTACTGCCATTCCCTTTTTACAAATTAATAAACTGGGACTCAGTGATATCAGCAGAACAGAGTTTACACAGCAAAGAAGAAAAACTCAAAGGCATTTTTTTGTGAATCCAAACATTCTTGGTTTTTCTTCTATGACTTCCTATCACTAAGACTACTATTAATTAATAATAGAATCACAAAGAATTGTTTTTGGTTTAATTCCACCTGACAAAGGGCAAAGAGGTCTATTTACTTCATGTAAGGATGGGTATTGCTTGAGATCGCAATCGTCGTTCACTTGATAAATTTAAATTCAAGTATTTCTCTATGTGGAACACTTTGGAGGTGGATCTTCTATTATTCCTGGTGTCTGAGAGGAAAAATGTATCAACGCTGTGCATGTGGTCATCTGCAACCACAGGTAGCACTTAGTTTTTGCAAAATGCAGCACAGAAAGAGTTCTGCTCACCTTTTTTAACAGCATGAATTCATACCGAGTATGTTTGAAGTAATTTGTCATGTTTTTCTCTAGTTTGGGCAGATTGTGCAGAGGCATAAACAAAGCATTCTTCCTGTTACCTGTAAGATCGATCTTCTTCCTCTTTCCTTAAAAATGAATATCGAAACTTGAAATTCCACTGGTCTCTGAGTTACTATGGGTTAAATAGCCAAGGCTTTCACCCGTGGCACTTTCAGATGGAATCCTATTACCCTTTATGAGGTTATTATTGCCCTCTGAAATTTTCATTAGTTATGGGTGTATTCATACTAACATTTCGTAGTTGGGAGACAGCTTAAAGACACTGTGTTCTGGCCAGTGGCTGCCCCCCAGGATTCTCCCAACAGAATGCAATAAAAATCACTGTGTGTGCATAATTCTTCTCTCCTCAGTTTGATCAACAAAACATTTTATCTCCAAAAATTATGCAAGTGAAGAGAGAACCAGAAATAATTACAGGCTGGCAGATGACACGGCATCACTCAAGGAGCGCGGTCACTCCAGAAATGTGACGAGAGGTTAAATCGTTATAATCAAATTGGTCTTTGAAGTCTTACCGCTCTCATCGGATTACAATTTATCCTAAATTGTGTGACTGGAAAGTGATGACTGGCTACACAGAAACCATGACATGAATGATCCCCGATTTATACTCCATGAAAAGAGATTCTCTGACATCAATAACATTTTCCAATTATGATTTGATTTATTTAAGCAAATATATATACAGGTGATACATATTTAGGTAGAACCCACAAAACCTCAGGTTTTTCATGAGTAAATGGAGGACTGACCTGCATTTGGAACAGTCTGTTCTGGATCATACAGTTGGCTCCGCCCTGTGCCTTCAGTGCTAAATTGTCACACTGGCTTCCTGTCCCCTTAGGGTCTAGAGTCCGGAAGGGCGGAGAAATAATTTAGGCACTGGAATAAAGGGATAAATAATAACAGAGTAGAGAAGGGATCATTTTATGGAAGCATAAGGGAGGGAATTTAATCCAGATATTAAGAGTAAAAAAGGGCTTCCCCCAAAACATGGGATTTAGGCCTTCACAGGTCTTGCAGCAATGAATAGTTTCTATTCATCCCTTTTGAAATCTTCAGATCTTCAGGAGCCAGTGGGGAGTGGCAGAAGGAGGTCAAGCACCAGCTCATTGCATGGCAGCTGTTTAAAATTAGACAAATTACTTAGCTCTGAGCCTTAACTTCCTCATCTGTACATTCAAGAATAATAATACCTTGGTCATGAGGGTTTTTCTGGAGATTAATAAGCTAATATATATTTAAGCATGTGAAACAAAGAACACATTAAATAAAGGGCAATTCCTTTCATTCTGATAATACTTGTCACCACCAAGCACAGTCTCTCTTACAATACCAAACTCGGGTTTCTACCTAAATAAGGTAGCTCCTAAAACCTGGGATATATGACCAGATTGAGTCGATTCGGTTTGGGCACCATCCGAGTAAATAAAGATGGACCAGCACATAAATTCCTCTGTTATGACAACACATTCCATTCAGAATGAACTGAAATGCCATGAATCTTATCTTTTAGATGATATAAAACACAAAAAGCACATAGAAGAAAATAAAGGCATTTTACAGGAGGTATATTCAGGCTGATTAGTGAAGAACAGATCAATTTTCACAGGCGCAGGAAATTTGAAGGGGTAGAAAATACGGTAAGGGAGGCTGAAATAGATGTAGAACACTTTTCAAAAGGCTGATTAAATATAGAAAGGGAGGAAATCACAGTGTGTTCTCGAATTTCCCTGGGGCTCTGCGGTTGGCTTGCTGTTCTCTTTCATATACCTCTCTTCTACACTGTTTTCAAAGGGCACCTCTAGGCTTTGTACTCTCAAATCTATCTGTGAGTGCTCCCGGCTTCCCACTGAGTTCAGATTAGTACATTTCACCAGCTGAAGGCCCACTGAACCTAGCCTATAGGCTATCAAGCCTATTACCACTGCTCCCCTGCTTCTCCGCCACTCAACATAATTAAAAATGGAATTCATTCCCCTTTCTGAACCTTCTTGAATATTTCCTATTAGTTCCCAGCACACCATCCACCCAATCATCCGAAGTGGAAGCTCCAGAATTAAATTTGGGTTTGTTCCTTTCTTTTAGCCCCAATTGCTAGCCCCACATTTCATCAGTCTGCAAGTCCTAATCTCTTCTACCATTTCATCCCGTAGGATAGGGCACTGTCACATAGCACCAGCCTTGCCCACCCAAGTGTGCATAGGAAGGGCCACATCAGCATCCTCTGGGAATTTGTTCAAACTGCAGATTTTCGGGTCCCACCCCGTACCTACCAAATCAGAAGGTGCATGTTAACAATTTGCTGTGATACTTACAAGAAGAAATACACATATGGTCTTCATTCTATTTCTGGCACAGAGCTCCTAAAATCCTTGAAATTTCCTAAAGGTGTCTTTTGTTAGGTTAATGAGGTGACTTTCAGGATGCACCTGAGGCTGGGGGCTGGTTGCCAGGGGGAACAACACTGTGATTAGAGGTTTAGCACTTTCAGTCCCACCCACCAACCTCTGGGGAGGGGAGTGGGGCTGGAGATTGAGTTCAATCATGCCTATGTCATAAAGTTTCCATAAAACCCCAAAAGGACAGAGTTTGGAGAGCTTCCGGGTTTGATGGACACACAGAGATTTGGGGAGAGTGGAGTGCTAGGGGGACATGGACGCTCTGAGCCCTTTCCCCCTGCCTTGCCCTGGGCATCTCTCCCATCTCGCTGTGGCTGAGTTATATCTTTTTATAATTAAGTAAGTAAAATGCGTCTCTGGGTTCTGTGAGCCACTGCAGCAAATTAATCAAACCCAAGGAGGGGGTCATTGGAAGCTCCAATCTATACCTGGTCGGTCAGAAGCACAGGGGACAACTTGGACTTGCCACTGATGGCTGAAGTGGAAGGGATTTTGGAGGACTGAAGCCTTCACCTGTGGGATCTGATGCTGTCTCCACATAGACAGAGTCAGAATTGACTGTGGCGTTGGAAAACCCACACAACGGAATTGGTCTCAGAATCACAGGTGTCCAGGTGACTCCATTCCAGCGATCATCAGGCTTAATTACTTCCTGCTTTTTTATTGAAAGATTTTCAAATATGTAAGAATTAATGCCTTAAGAGCACTGATAGTGTGACAGGTACGAGATGGTATTTCAGGTCCCTGCTTAACTAGCAAGGTGGGGCATCTTCCATATGTTTATTGCCTTCCATTTTTCTGCTCTGTTACCTTTTTTGTGTACACACATTGCCCATTTTCCAATCGAGCATTCTGGATCTTAATCTTTTGTGAGTCATATGAATTGCAAATATCTTCTCCAAGTGGGGGATTTGCCTTATGCTTTGTCTATGGAATTCTGTTGCCTTATATAGTAAAAATTTTTTAATGAAGATATATAATTCATATACCATAAAACTCACCATTTAAAAAGTATATAGTTCTCAGGGGTGGAGACGGATGGAACAGATAAAGGGGGATTAAGAGAGATAAACTTCCACTTATAAAATAAATAAGTCGTGGAGATAAAAATCTAAAGTATACAGTATTTTGCTTTTTCGTTTTAGTAGTTTTATTTGTGCTTTTCTCTTTTATTTTAGAAATCTTTCCTATCCTGATACCATAATGTCATTCTCTCTTTTTTTAAAAAGCTGTAAATGTTTGCTTCTTGCATTTATGTAATTAATCCAATAGGAATAGGCTTTTGGGGGTGGTGTGATGGAGTGATCTAGTTTAATGTTAACCCATATGGATAGCTAATGCACCATTTATTAAATAATCTATCCACCTCCACTGGTTTGTAATGCCATCTGTTATCTATCAAATTCCCATATATTCATGAGTCAATCTCTAAGTTCTATATTCTGTTGGTTTATCTGTGAACCAGTATCACACAATTTATTTTCTATAACTTTATAATAAATCTTGATGTCTCCAAGGCATGTCTCCTCACTTTGTTCTTTCTCATATCTGTCTTTTATTTTCCTACTGTCCCACATAAACATGAGGCTCAGTCTGTCAAAGTCAACAGAAAAATGGTCCAAAAAATGGGTTTTGATTAGAATTCTACCAAATTTACATAGAGTTCAGGGAGAACTGACATATCCCAGTATTGGCATCCTTACTGTATTCCCATCTACAATTTGATAAATCTCTTAATTTCTTCAGGCGTCTCTTTCATCCCTTGAAATTTTTATATGTTTATGTTACTCAGTAAATGCCATACATGTATTATTGCTGGATTTCTTACAAGGTATCTTATAGTTTTTGATGCTGTGAGATTTGTGTGCTACATAAATATTACATTGTCTGAACATTGCTGATATATAGGAATGCACTAATTTTTGTACACTGAGCTTGCATGATGCAATCTTGGTGAGTTCTCATTCATTTTTATAGTCCGAGGAGTATAGGCAATCATATCATTTAAAAATAATAACAATTTAGCTCCTTCATTTCCAATTCTTATCACTTTTTTTAACTTACCTTGTTGGTTACACTGACCAGAACAGTAGGATGCTGAATAGAAGGTGCTAGCTTGCCTTACAGTTGCCTTTAAGGAGAAAGGTTATAATATTGTACCACTAAATCTGGCATTTTTGGTAGGGGTGGTCTTTGTTTTGAGATATTTATAAGGTGAAGACATTTTCCTCTATATTCTTAGTTTGCTGAATGTTTTTTTTTTAACTCTATGTAAGCGATGAATTTTATTAATTGCTTTTCAAGGTTAACCTTGGAATTACTCTCTTTCAAGAAGCCTTCCTAGGACCCTAAACTTGGACCCAATTCCACTGCATTTTGTGCTTTTCCTAGTAGATTAAACTATCTCTTATAGGTCTATGCTCCCCAGTAGCTTATAAACAATTCAGGGGCAAGAGCCATGTTTGATTCAAGGCTATATCCACCAGAACCTGGTGTAGAACATAGAATATCTCTATACATATTTATAATTTCCTGAGAACATGTTCTAGAAACTTAATTTCTTCCTAAAGATAAATTATGTTTCTGACATTTAAGCTTAATTTACAAGGGCAATTATGATGAAATAGAATATAAATTTGACTGAGAAGAATTTTAGATTTCTACATGTTTATACTTGCTCTTAATAAAATAACCCATAAAATATAAATGGCTTCTGATAAACACTGACTTAATTCTTATATTAAACATAATTTGTTACTACATTTGAAATCAAATTCATATTTGTTTTAACATTATATTAATTATTTATCTTTGTGTCATGATTAAAAATAAGACCCCCACAAATTTCTATTTGCTCAGTAAGCACCTTTCAGCGTTGTTTTTTTAATATCTAAGTACTAAGAATATTTTAAGTTAATTAATTTAAATGATGTTTTTACCAATACCAAAAGCCTTTCAAAATGCATTATGTTCCAGTCAGTATTTGAAGAGCCTCACGTGTTTTATTCAGAATGCTGAGCTACTTAATGAGCAAAGGACTTCAAATGCCATTTGAAAATATGAAACCTTTGTCTTTTAACTTGGTTTTGCTTCCATGCATAATATGGCTCTAAAATCACAGTAGTGATATTTATTACCTGTCCTTGCAAAACTGTGCGCAATACATCTTTCACATTTCATTGAGAAGAAAAGAAACTTAATTCCACCAGGATCTCCATTATTAGTTCTTCCTCTTGATTTTTTTTCCCCATGGGGATTTTGTGTTGGCTGGATGGTGCTCTGAAATCCCTAGACAGAGCTGCATTTTACAGAGGCAAACTGGAAGAGCAAAAATCTATTTTTGAGTAAAAGAATTAAATCTTATATTTTGTTATCTGGCTCACTAAGTCCAACCTAGGCATTATTGGGTTCATATTCAATATTAGGCAATTCTTTTTTTCCTCACATAGCAGTTTCCCTTCATTTCCAATAAAGTCCTGTTTTTACTTTGTTCCATTACTAACAGTAATTAGCCATTCAATTACCCCCTCTCTCCCCTTGAATTCTTCCAATTCTAAAGAGTACTCTACAACCACATCTTCATGCTGGATCGTCTCTCTTGAAAATGTCAATTAATCAGCCGCAAAAATTGAAATATCCCTTTCCATATTCATCACAGATGTTTATTTTTCATGGGCAAGAGTGGCTGAATGAAATATTTGAGAATCAACTTGATGAGAAATTAATTGTTTACTTCTTGAATTGTCCCAATCCTCACTTTGAAGGATAGTGAGGCTTTTAATCTTCAGGTAGTTACCCTGTGATGAAAAATGTCAAAAATGGAGAAATAATTCCAAGGTCACATAACCTGTCATGTTGTTCTAAATAGTGCAACATTAGAAAGTGTTTATTCCAAGTCCTTTCTCTATGGGATAAAGAAAATAATGTCCATTTGGCCCTTCTCACCTGTGTCCCTTGTTACAGTGATGTCTAAAAATGTGTCATTTCTATATAAAACCAGCTGTCTTATTTCCAGAAAAATAATGGATTATTTTGTTTCAGTTTTGTTAAGTATGGTCAATAAAAGTATGTAATCTACCAATAAAAGTATGTGAAAGTCAGGACCTATCTTTTGTCTTCCCTACAGACTCATTTGCCATATTCAAAGTTTAACCTTCACTCTCTAGCAACATTGAATGACACGGGTTTTCCCAAAGTGATCATTTTCCTTTCTTATATCTTTTCCTTTGCAACTGAGAGTCTCTCTCTCTCTGGTATGTACTTCCCTTTCTTCACTGTCCATTTATGTAAATATATACTCTTTCTTCAACACTCTGATCCAATGTCATGTTTCTAAACATTTCTTTCTAAACACACACACACACACACACACACACACACACACACACACACACACACAAAGACATAGCTGTTTTCTCTCTTCCTGGCCCTCCAATGGCACTTTATAGATTAATTCATTGAATTAGAATTATTTGTTTACACTTTATTCTCTTATGAGATTGTGAAATCCTAGAAGTCAAGGTATATCATTTATTCATTTTTGGATCCCAGATTCCGTACTGCCATGGTAATTAATGGGCACTCCATATGTATTTGTAAATAACTGATTGGATAGTATATGTTGACTTCTGTAAAAGCATTCTTAAATTCTGGAAAATGATACTATTTTTCTATATTGAGCTTATTATCTATAACCATAATGACCAAAAGTAAATATGCTATTTTAAATTGACTTACGTTAAATAGACTTATTGTGGTGATCATTTTGCAATATATACAAATACTGAATCATTATGTGGTACACCTGAAACTAATATAATGTTATATGCCAATTATATTTCAGTTAAAAAAGTAGATATGCTATTAAAAGTTGAAATTTTAAAGTTTTTCATGAGACATAAGTAAAATTAAGAATTCTTAACTGAAAAAAGAAAAAAAATGTGGTGATGTATAATCTGAATTTATTTGTCAAAATTAACTCATATTTAGAATATAAAATGTCTACAAAGGAGGGACCTGAGTAAAATAAGACTTCTCAACTAAAAGGTAAGTTGAAAGTTAGCTCTTGCGATCTCTTTATAAAATGAGCCTTCGTGGTTAATTTGCAAAACAGAAAGGAGACTTGAAGTAAACAGAGTTAAGGGCTAAACATCTCTATTCTGATTATTTTAGAGGGGCCTCAGCAATGAGGATTGAGTGTACCTTCCCATACCAATTTGTGAACAGTCTAGAGTGACCCAAATTGTATTTTGTACTCTTTTTACTTCATTTTAAATACAGCCAAGATATCTTCTATTTTGAAAACAAACAAAAATAGAAACCAAATTATAACCAATTTATAAAATTAGTCATTTAGGATACATAACATTCCGTTATGTTTACTGCTTTCTTCCTTATTACTTTTCTAATAACTACAAGGATTTGATTTTCTGTTAAGATGATTAAAATGATTTTAGTAAGAATGTACCTGGATACTTGGAAGAGAGGAAGTATAGTTTATGAGTTCCAAAATAGCAATATTTGAAAACATGTGCATGAAAGAACTTTTGTAAGCATTCTTGGAATGACTGTTCTCCCCAGCTACTCGCCCCCCCCCACCCCAACTTAAAAAAAAAAAGCCTTGGGTGGAGTTAAGAACTCTTTTCAAATCTTAAACAATAAGTGGAAATCCTGAAAATGTATTCTCCTTTATTCAGTGGGGGAAAACACTTTAAAGCTTCTGTCTCTCTCTTTTTTTTTTTTTCTCCTAAGAATTGTTTAGCAAAGGATTTACTTGGCTTCTATTTTGAACAGAAAATTCAGTTTTAACGGCCTGAAATATAATGCCATCTGCTTTTCTTCCTCTCCCCCCACACAAAACACAATCCCTTTTTTCAAACATAACAAGTACATGGCCCAAATAACCCAGATAAATATATCAGTTCAACTAATTCTTTACTTTAACCAAGGGTAAAATTAAAATGTGCCATAAAAATGTAAATGTGAATGCAAATATAAAACATACAAAGCACATCTATACATTTAAATTTCTTAAGTTCTAATTAAGTCATTTTGTCTTCTCTATATATTTACCAGGGTAGAGGTAGCTATGAGGTGAGAAATGAGGGCACAATACAAACCAGGATGGACATTAGCAGGTGGGACCAGGAGCCAGGGGACCAAAGAATCACAGAACCCCTCTGAAGCCAGTTTCCTCAAATCTGTACCACCTGCTGGGCCCACTTACACATCTCCCCATAGCAGCAAATAGCTGGCATGTGGAATATACTCGAAAATAGAACTGGAATTCAGTAATAATGTATTTTAAACTACTTTAAAAGTGAGAAGTGACATACAAATGTGAAATATCATTATATATTTATATTCAGGGTATTCTGAACTGATTAGTTCTTGTAAATATCATTCTGACTGATCTCTAATGTAAGAAGGGGACTTAATCCCATTTTCAACAAGATTCCCATGAGAAAAAAAACCATTTTATTTAGGGTTTATTTTGCATTTCAAAGAATGCTTAAAATTCTACTCATCAATCTTTATTACAGCCTAACATTTCTTATATAGCCGTGATAGACTTCAAGAGTATCCTGAATATGATTCTTTCTGGCCTTATTCAGAGACTTGATCTCTAATATCAGCCCCAGCTTTGATTCTAGGAAGTTTATGTGGTGCCAGCTTTTCTAACCTCAGAAGGAGGATGAGTTACAAGCCATATCAGTGGACACATCCCTAAAATAGCCAGACACATTTCCCTTCATGCCTAATCTTTCCTGTTTCTACTAAAGCCTTCACAGGCCAGGAGTTAAGCCACAACAGAACAGCTCCCAGATCATCCTGATATGCACTTGAAAAGTAAAAACTAAGGAGCTAGTCTAAGAAGCTAGACTCTGTTATTGGAAAGCCATGGGCGATTTTTGACTCCGAAAATTCTTAACATTCCTAATTTTCTGATTTCTCCACTTCAAGATCTGTGTAGAAGAACTGAGATTTGTACACCTTTCAGACATACAACTCTGAAGGTGGTTCTTGCTTCTCCATTTCCCTTTGCCCAGAAGCAACTCCAAAACAATTTTTTTTTTTTTTTTTGCTTAGGCTCCACACCCAGTGTGAAGCCCAACATGGGGCTTGAACTCATGACCCAAGATCAAGACCTGAGCTGAGATCAAGAGTCAAACATTTAACCAACTGAGCCATCCAGGCGCTCCTCCAAAACACATTCTTAATTTGTTATGGGGAAATTCTCAACACATCCTATGTGTGTATGTTTCATTGGTGTTTGTAGTTGGTTACCCCTTTACACTGTTGATGGCCTTTCTTGGGCTCTAAACTTATTTCTTGAAGTTGTTTACTATGCATTATGTAAAAAATTGACATTTCATATCTCAACTGTTTTTTATTCATAATGTCTCCTTTCCCTGATATCTACTGAATGGGTTAGACAAACACATGGCAAAGTAAACTAGCCATAATTAAATGGCAAATTCTAGCTTACAAATCCTTCAACAAAGCAGAAAAAAGCATATAATTTACAATGTTAAAAAATGATCAATAATATGAATGCAGTTGACTAAAACCATTATTATTCTGGAACACAAATTAAGCAGTAAGAAGATACTTTTTAATTCCCTTCTAATAAAAGCAGCTTATTTTGCATATCAATTTGCACATTTTGTCAAATAATATAACACACTAGATAGTGATGAGTGTTTAGTATCTCCGTGAAGATTTTATGTCAATAACGACTCTCAAAATTTCTTGCCCCTAACTATAATGTAGTACTTTGTGAAAACATAACCGAGCAATGGGCAGAGCATCAATAGTGCCAAAGTACTCACGAGAGGATATTCCCAATATAAGCGTAGTAGGAGCAACAGTAGGGTGTGGTTCCATCACAGCAGTAAGATCTGCAGTCTTTCCCACACTGAGCAAGGCAATCCTCTGCAACATAAACACCGCATATGTCCTTTATAGTTCTGAAATCACAGCTGCATTAAAAAGTCTTCTATTTCATATCTCGCCCTCAAAGACCACTCTTCAGTGCATTTAGATATTCACTTTATGTACTCAGAATTCCAAGACGTGTGTAAGCATCTAAACGAGTCTTCCTTCCCTCCTGGACATAAATCTAGAAGAGGCAAAGGTCATTCTTTTTTTAATTTCCTAATCAAGTACCATAATTGGTAGTTAGAATTGTTGAATGAGACAATGAAAGGAGAAATGAATGATCCAACGAATCAGTCATTCAATTTTTCAATACAATTCTTTTTTTAACAGAGTTCTTATAATAATTTTGAAATGATAAAGTCTTGACTTGAGGGTCATACTCCCAATTAACTTCATTTTATGGAAAGTGTGATTGACGTGTATAAAGTTAACTGGAGATAATTTTAAAATAATGTATATTTTCATGACAGTGTATTATATGTTATCCTTTCTCTACACTTTTTTATCTTAGTAATTACACTTTGCGCACATCTGGTCACACAAATGAGTCTGCGTATACGTCCTGTCAATCCATCTGGATTGGAAGATAATTAGTTACTTGTAGAAGAGGTTCCTGTAGATAACTAACTTGTAAATAATTAAGAATTTATTTAATGCCAGATTTAAGAATCAATAAGTTATGAAACAGCACTGTGGGAAGAGGAAAAGGTATTTTCTGAGTAAAAAGGACTTGTTGGAGCTGATAAAACCAAATTACTGTCTTTTTTCCCCTATGTTTTGGGTAATGAAAATTAGACCCAAAATGCTGAATAAAAGTTACCCTGGCTTTTAAAATTCTTTGTGCTACCTCAGTGATTTATGTTAAGATTATCAGTTATACTCGGTGGTATAAATTATAATGGATATGTGAGTTTCAGGTACATGATTAGGAAAACATTAAGTTATGGGCTGGTAATTTAAGTTATGTGCTTAAGAATCACAAAATAAGTCCTTTCCAGCTCATTCTCTAAAGGTAACATCAACCAAGAACTAAATTATAGAACACTTTTGCTTTCCTGTCGAATCATAACTGAAAAGTGCACGATGTTACACTATGTCTGTATGTCCATGTGATTGATTTATCCAGAAAGGAAAATTCAGATTTTGTTTTTAAATCACCTCCCTGGCAGGATGATTTTTGACAAATGGATGTGATCAAAAGTTCATTCACCTTTGTCAATACTGCATGGCCTTTGTAGAGCAAGTGAAAACATTCGTATTTTTCCCCTCGATTTTATTTCTACCTTAATGTTTTCTTCTGAGATGTCATAAAAAGAAATGAGAGGAAAAAATAATTACCCTTGTAAGATTCAGAACTCTACTTAAAACCACTGTTAAATTTTGAAGACAGAAACACAATCTAATGATTTTTCGATAGTGTATGCTTTTTGCAGAGTACATCACACTTTTTAAGACTATTTTATCATTTTCTCAGTGAATTTCTATAGCTCTCATTTTTAGTGCTGTTTAGTGAATTCAAATATTTAGACTAGTTAGTTGTCTCAAGAGGCTTCACAGGGATGTTTTGCTTCATGTTCTTTAAAGTCATTTAGATAGTGGGAGAGCTGAGGTCCCCACTTCTGTCTGAGCAAGACAACCCCTACGTAAGTAGCTTCATGGGGTGCCTTGTGAACGACGCCCATGATAGTGACATCTTATTCAGCTCTCCATGAATATCAAAGATCCAATTACTATTATTGTATTCCAATTACTACTGTTATAAGGACATGGTGTTATCAAAATATTTTGAACCAAAGTTACAGGAAACCAAGCCCATTATCATGTAGCCAAGAAGCTGGATTATTCCTACAGCAAACATCAAGATCATGTCACACATTGTTCATTATTTTTTTATGGCATTTTCCAGCACTCCTGTCAACTTCCCAGAATTATACAACTGAAAAGGGCAGATTTAATAGTACGGCAAATACATTCACAATCACATTTCCAAACTCAGGTTTTGACCACGCCTCAAATCTTATTTTAATGTTAGGTGCTTTCTCCAGTTTATTTGAGAATAATTCTATGAAGATCAGATTTGGAAGATACCAGAGCATTTTCTCACTTGTAAAGAATGGAACATTCCAATTGTTTCAGAAGATAAATGACATTACTTCTAATATTCAAGTTAATATCCTTGACAAATAGCCAGTGGAAACTTTCTTCAGTGACTTTAATTAAAAGCATGATCTGGAAGAAGGTTCTCCAACCCTCGCCCCGCCTTGAGGAATGTGTAGCACAGGAAAAGCAACATCTGGCCGCAAGCACTTGCTCAGAAATGGTTCTTGTAAGCTACAGCTGAGGATAAGAAAGGAAGGAAAGGGAGGGAGGGCTGAGGCCCGGGGAAGGTAAAACCTTGGCCAAATCCTGTCTTTGCCGCCTGCATTGGGAGTTGGATAATAATATAAACTTCACTGGGTCTCTTTCCAAAGGTGGTCCCACGGCAAAACATGATGCTTCAGGTAGACAAACTTTGTTCTTACCTCCTTAACGAATGCAACATGAATTTAATGCGTTTGCTTTCGGGGAAAATAATTCAGGCTATGGGCAATGCCTCTACTTAGGTTTTTGTCCCATTAAAGCTGGCAATTCATTTAACGGGGTGTCTCAACTAGTATAGCTGCATGGTCTCCCCACTGAACTCCAGTCCTCACTTCCAGCCACATCTCTTAGTTCCAACCAAAATGAATTATATATTTTTGCAAATAGGTATCTCCTGATTTTCGCCTTTGTTCACAGTATGTCCTATTCCATTCCCCTATGTCCAAGGCTTCCCTATCAAAGGTTGAGTTCCTAAAATTCCTCCTTAATTCAATTTCTCTGAGCAAATATTTATTTATTTATTTATTTTATTTATTTTTAAGATCTTATTTATTTATTTGACAGAGAGAGAGACAGCGAGAGAGGGAACACAAGCAGGGGGAGTGGGAGAGGGAGAAGCAGACTCCCCGCTGAGCAGGGAGCCCGACGCGGGGCTCGACCCCAGGACTCCAGGATCACGACCTGAGCCCAGGGCAGTCGCTTAACCAACTGAGCCACCCAGGGGCCCCAGAGCAAATATTTATTGAGCTCTTCTTGTGGGTCAGGTCTTTTGCTAGTCTCTGGATATTACGCTGAACAAAACAGACAGACATCATCTTCATAGAGCTTATACTCTTAAGCCAGCGATGAGGTCCCCTCCTGTGAACACCTATCGCACACAACTGTCTTCTATGGCACAGCCTTTTATACATGAAAGTAGGCACGCCTTGTCTCCCGGACAAGACTCAGAGCATGGCTTCTGTCCTATACATCACGCAAAATACCTCACTCGCCAAATATTGCATAAATAAGTATGGCAAGCATAATAGGGCTTCTGAAGCAAAGAGTTCAGGAATTAACACCAAAGAACACGTTAGCTAAACATTTCTTATCAAAGACAGTATGTCAATTCAGTATTACTGGCTTGTGATTACTTTGTAGCTTCCTAGGGAGGGATGTGGGAGGAGAGAAGAAATGAATGGAGGAAAACTTCTAAACTAATCAAATTGTTGCCAGCCAGCTCTGCAGATTTCCTGAACCCTGGGGATTGTGCACCTAGCACTGCCGGCACAGGAGGAAAGGAAGTAAAAGTGTTCACATTAGAAGCTTTCGGTTTACCACAGGGAACAAAACAGACAAAAGAGTAAGCTGTTGTTCAAGGGCGCGACTGAGTAAAGATGAGTGAGGTCGTGTTCTATTTTCTTATTTTTGTTTTCTTTGGATAAACAGAGGCGGTAGAAAGAATCATTGCTTCAAGTGAACTAATAAGATTTTAATATAAAGCTAATATTAATGCAATTGTTTCTTTCAGTCTCTCAAATTCTGAAAACCTCACACACTGTACGTAAAAGAAATAAGCATTGCAAACAGGTTACAATGTGGTTTCTCCTCATGAAATAGGAAGTACTTTTCCTACTTTTATAAGTTTTTGTATTTGAAAGTCAGCATTTTCCTTGCAATAAAATATCTTTTAAATAACTTATGGACAGCCACTAATTTACATTTTAGTGTACAAATTGAAAATTTCTATAGAAGTTTCCGGAGTCATTTCTGGCAAGGCTGAATGAGTTCGATTCTCTTGATGTTCTGCAACAATGTTGAAGAACATCTTCATTTCAATTGCAGTATCTTTGTAAGTATCAAAAGCTAAATCAGTGCTACATAAATTTACCTACTGTCTGTAATTTTTGTCCTTGGAAGTGAGAGACATAAAAACACTTTACAAACAACTTTGCTTTTAGCTTGTTTTATGAATACAAAGCAGATGCAAAACCACATGTGTAATTAACCTTATATATGAAAAACCAGTGAAGGGTCATTTTGAGCTCGATCTCAGTCACAATACGAGAAAACCGCTTTGCTCCATCAATTATTAGCAATGCTCAGGAAGAATAATTAGGAGGGAAATGAAATCCCTTTCACCTATAAACAGTGCTTAACGAAATCAATGAAAACAGACTAGTCTCTGGGTGAATTTAGCCCCTCAAAAACTTTATATTTGAACTCAAAGCATCCAATTACCCAGACTACTACCCTTGAGAATGACCTAAAGAAGAAACCCAAAGGTCTAAAGCTTTTTTATTTTGAAATATTCAGAATGTGGGTGTAGCAGGGGCAGGGGGTAGCCTACTGTGAAATGGAAAAGTCACCACATTAGTTTATTTTAAAACTTCAGCAAATACCTCTAATCTCAGGTGCTTTTAAAAGAAGCTTTTCTCCCACCCTCAGTCTCCGCCCTCCAACCTCAGATTCCCGAGTAGTGAATAGGATTGGGTAACTTTTATGCTATCCAGAGAGTGAAATTCCCTAACTGTGGGACTGGGGTTTTTAAGTTGCTTGCGGAAAGAGAAAGAAAGCGAAAAGGATAAAAGGGAAAGTTAAAGAAAAGGAACAAAACAAAACCAAACCGCGTGGAAGTCGAGTCGAGGCACCCGGCGCACCGGCTTCTGTGGCTACCCGGCGGGGACCACACAGTCCTGGCCCTCCCACTAAGGTCCCCGTGCGTCTCGCCCTACCCGCGTTGCCCCGAGGGCGACCCAGGCTCAGTCCCAAGTCCCCTTCCCCTCTCCCGCCACCCCAAGCCACTGACCTGCGTAGACAAAGAGCAGGACCAATTTCGGAAGCAAGATCCCTGGACACCCGGGCAGTCTCCGCGCGTCCATCCAAGCCGGTGGCCGGAGGTTGCGCGCCAGGACAGACGGGCAGACAGACTGGAAAGGGGGCTGGGAGCGAAGGGAGAGCCCCAGACGCGGAGGGGCTGGAGGGCGGTCAGAGGGAGAGGGCAGCACTCCCGACACGGGGGTCGCGGGGAGACGGGGCCATTGCCCTGGGAGCCTACGAGGGGAACCCGGGCCGGCCCGCGCGGGATTGCGCTGGGACGGAGGTCTCTTTGTCTCTGCCCGCGGCGTTCAGGCGGAAGACGAGGCAGCCCGCTCCTGAGTCCTGGGCCACCGGGGCTCACATTTCATCTTCGCGGGTGGCACCGACGTGGGGCTGGGGGCGGGGGTGGCCCCGACTCCTCCCCACCCTCCGGTTCTTCCTTCTGTAGAGAGGGACTCCCTCAGCTAGATGGAACTTTCTCTAACCCTATGTTTTGGCCATTGCTGAGCAGTTTAGCAAGCTCCTTTTTCTTCCTGCCCTCTACTCCTGTTTTTCCTTTAGAAACAATAAGTGAAGAAGAGTTTAGTTTTTTTATCTTTAAACATATGTAGGGAATTTTCAGGGTTGAAGGTACTGAACAAAGAAAGCCAATAAAGAAAGCCCAGGAGAATTGGAAGGTACAGAAACGGTGTAAGGTATCTCTGCTGAAAGCTGATAGAATATTTATTTGTTAAACATCTAAGGCCTTGCCAGTAAAGTCATGGAAAACAAAAAAAGAACATACATGGTCATCACTATTATTAGACACTGTTCTGGAGTTACTGGCCTATGCAATTAGACAAGAGAAAGAAAAAAAGAGTTATAAAAACTGGAAGCAAAATTATCATTTGCAAATGATTTGCTTGTATATGTGGAAAATCAAAGAGAATCAACTCTACAACTCTTAACTAGAGTTAAGTGACTAAAGAATCAATCATTTTCTTTCATGCAAAAAAATCAGAAAGTTCTCAGTTTTATGCATGAAAGAAGAAAAAAGAAATGAATAAGTGAATAAAGACAATTTCTTTACTTATTAAAGAAGCCCCAACATCATAGAGATAACAGATTTCTCAAAATTAATCTAAAAATCTGGGAATTAAACTGAATTTAATAGAAATACCAACATGAGCTTTTTTCAAACCAATCTGATTCTAAAGTTTATGTAGAAAATAAACCTGTAAGAATATCTGTTAAAAAATGAGAGTGATGAATAGGATAAGCATCAATAGAAAATAAATATATTATAACTTCACAATAATTCAAACAGTTTTGATTAACACAAGAATAGATGGGCTCAGTGGAACAGAATGGAGAATATAAAAATAGAGATACATATGTACAGAAATTTACTTTATAGTTTTAAAAAAAGACAGTTTTAAAGCAGAAGAGGAAATGATGGGTTATCCAGTGAATTGTGCTGGGGCCCTAAGTAGGCATCTGTGGAGTCTCATCTCCTTTCATCAATATCAATTTCATATGAATTAAATATTTAAGCTTGAAGATGCAATTATAAAAATATTAGATAAAAAAATGGGAGGATGACATGTAAATAATTATGAAAAAATTATGGAAGTCTTTTCTAAGCATTATAAAAAACTCAGAAGTCATAAAAGAAACAAATTGACCAATCTGACTCCATAAGAATTAAAACTTTCTATATATGGGGGCACCTGGGTGGCTCAGATGGTAAAGCGTCTGCCTTCGGCTCAGGTCATGATCCCAGGGTCCTGGGATTGAGCCCCGTATCGGGCTCCCTGCCCCGCGGGAAGCCTGCTTCTCTCCCTCTCCCACTCCCCCTGCTTGTGTTCCCTCTCTCGCTCGCTCTCTCTCTGTCAAATAAAATCTTTAAAAAAAAAAAACTTTCTATATATGATAAGCCACACATTTGACTGGCAAAAATATTTACAATGCATAGGACAAAGTCCTGATCTCCTAATATGTAAAGAACTTTAAGAATCAATAAGGAAAAGAAAGCCAATAGAAAACTGAACAGGGATATTAATAGAATTATCTATCTATCTATCTACCTATCTACCTACCTACCTATCTTTAGTCTTCTAAACATCCTAACTCCCCCAAAAGAAAAAAAGGTAAAAATCAAATTGACAGTGAGACATCATTTTTCATATAGCAGAGCAACCAAACACAAAACAAAACAAAACCAAACCCAACTTTTAAGGGAGCAATGTATCAAGATTCAAATGCACATGCAATGTAATGTAATCAGTCCTCCTCTAGGAATTTAGTCCTATAAATATGTTGCTGCATGGGTGTAAGAGGATAGGAGGAAAAATCACTTTCAAATAAATATAACCTGAGATCCCTAGTGTGTTCTATGCCTCAGTGAAGTCTTAGCCATCCATCAGTCCCATAAGAAGTCTGATCAGGTCCTTCTCTCCCTCAGTCCCAACAGCTGATCTATCACCAAGTTTTACTGATTGTGCACCTGAACAACACTCAAACATATTTCCATTTTGCTTCTATCTCTGCTCTAATCTAGGCTCTTAGAGTCTCCATTACAACCAGTATCCCTGCCTCCAAGGATATTCTCCAGACTGAAGCTGGAATATTCCTTCTTAAACTATGGATTTTATCACATTCACTCGCCTGTTTAAAACCCAGTGCATTCTTCTTGCTCTTGGGTTAAAATCCAGACATTTAATCCGTGGTTTTCAGAAAATTTATCACTAGGTCCTGTTGCTCTTAACCCGATCTCAACATTCTGCTGAGGAGTACAATCTTAAAATAACTGTGAGAATTTCTAAATAGCTGGGAGAATACCTGAAGGAAGTTTCAGAGATACTAGGATTTTGAGTTCTAAAAGAAGATACAGGTGTAAGTCAGTGTTTGCGAAGCTAGAGAATGATACTGAAGGTTTTTGGAATGGAAAGTTGCTTGCCTCTGCAGATGAAACTGGCTGTAGGACCCTAGGTCCAGGATGGAGAAGCAGGCATCTAGTGGTGAAGGACTGGACCACACCTGCTCAATTGTTGCACGCAGCTCTGGGAGAGGCTGCCTGTTGCCACTGATGCCAGTAGAAAGTTGAAGTATTGATCAGAGTAGCCTCTTCCAGCTTACTTTTGAGAACAGAGAGCCTTCTCCTCATACACTTCAATGAAATGACCAAGCAAGCTTACCTGCTGGTTCAACATTGCACAAGAAATTCCATCTTAAAGTACTCGGGTGATTAGGAGTCCTAATTCAATTGACATCCAAAGACAAAGAAAGATATCAAGCCATTTAAGGAAATGTGGTAGCTTAAAGGAAGGATTTGGAAAAAAAAAAAGAAAGAATATGTATGTATATATGGATGGACATGTATACACAAAAAATGAAATGAAAAACCTTAAAACACAGCAGTAGAGGGCAGAAAAAGTTTCTGGAAGTTAAAGTAAAACTTGATTGGAGATTTTAAAAATATCACAGAAAAAGTTATAAAATCGTCACAGATGAAAAAAACAACTTAGGCTGTAAGGTCAAATAGAGAGCATATTTCATAACATAGAAAAATATGCAATGAAATAGATGATGAATAAAAATATAAGAAATACTAAGGCACATAGAAGAGACCAAATATGGTCTAGATGCAAGCTAGAAAGTTTTAAAATAAACAAAAAGTGAAGAAGCAAACATTTAAAAGATTATTTTTTTAAAATTCCAAGCTATAATAAAATTTGAATTTTCAAATTTAAAATGGTGAGTGAGTTCCAAGAAAACTTTTTTTTTTAAAAGAGGCACACAGGGGGGATGGGCTAGATGGGGGATGGGTATTAAGGAGGGCACCTGTTGTAATGAGCACTGGGTATTGTATGTAAGTGATGAATCACTGAATTCTACTCCAGAAACCAATATTGCACTGTATGTTAACTAAGTAAAATTTTAATGAAAAATAAATTAAAAAATTTAAAAAGAGACATGCATATATACATATCCTAGAGACCTATTTGAGCTAGTATAAATTTAAAATCATATAAATTTTTCAGTATAATAAAAAAAGTTTTCTTAGGAAGAGAATTAGACAGACATCAGACTTCTCATTTGCAACCTTAGAATTTAAGAGAGTGAAAATATTTCTATACCTTTGAAAGATAAAGACTATAGTCCAAGAATCCTATTTCCAAATCAGACTCCAATACGTTTATAACATTATTTATTATAATTTTAAAACATGATAAAGAGCTTATATATCTAGCAGAAGTAGAACAGTTAAGTGAATTAGGATACATGCATATTATGGATTAATATCCAATACTTCAAAATAATGAGGAAAGTCCTTATGATATACAGTTAGGAGGAAAATTGGGAGAGGAAAATATCCAAGGGAAATAACCCATGGATAAATACATTGTGCTATATATCCATGCAGTGAAACACTACTTGGCAATAAAAACAAATTTGAAGAACATGCAACAACATGAATGAATCTCTGGAAGGATATGCTGAACAAAGAAGCCAGACACAAACAAATCACTGCATAATATTGTTTACATGAAATTCTAGAAAAGGCAAAATTAATTTATAATGACAGAAAGCAGATTAGTGGTTGCCTGGGAATGGGGGTAGAAATGCAAATTTGATAGCAGACGGTCATGAGGGAACTTTTGAGGGGTGATGGCAATGTTCTATATCTTGGTAATGGTGGCCATCACCCTGATGTATGCATGTGCTGAAGTCATGCATACACTTAAGTGTACACAGTACACTTAAAATATGTATGTTTCAACGTATGTAAATTAACCTCAGGGAAGTTGAGTTTTTTCTTGAAGATTTATTTTAGAGAGAGAGAGAGCTGGGGGAGGGGCAGAGGGAGAGATAATCCCAAGCAGACTCCCTACTGAGCACAGAGCCCAACGTAAGGCTTGATCCCAGGACCCTGAGATCATGACCTGAATCGAAATCAGGAGTCAGCTGCTCAACTGACTAAGCCACCCAGGCGCCCCAAGGAAGCTGAATTTTTAAAAGCTATCATTAATACATATATGGGAGATAAGAGTACAGACAAATTTGTAAAAATAGCTATTTTTTTGACTCCTGGAATTCTAATTGTTATTTAATAGTTTCCCCAAATTTACACTATAGCTCTACATAGCTCTTAACATATAATAAGTACTAGCTTTAAAAAGATGCATCCATCTTTTGCAATATTATTTTTGTCATTAAACTCATGTCTGTGGAGAAGATTTAATAATACAGAAAAATCTCATGGTCTTTCTAAGGAAAAGCAAAACTACATTTCCTTTGAGATCCTAATTTAGTGAATATATAGATATGTACTTCTTTATTCTTGTTTATGTGTTTTGCAAATACTTTATAGTAAACATGTATTCTTTTATAATGAGAACAATGAGTTTTAAACAAAATCGTTTGGTCTGATCATGTCAGTTAGAGTGGATATTTCCTAACAATTAATATGAAAGTAAATACTATTGCATTTTGAAAATTGAATGGTTTTATCTCCAAAGATATTTTAATTTCTGCCATAGTCCTGAAACTTAAAGATACATATTCATCAATGAACATTTATTAGTATATCATGTGTAATTTGGTGCTGCATTTATATTACAGTTGTGCCTTTGGATGACCCATAAACCAACATTTTAAATGTCAGAAAATGATTAAAAAGCTATAGGTGATATATGAGAGGTGAGTAATTTTAACCTACAGTATTATTTAGAACGAGAGAGATAGAACAGAACAGGATTTCACAGATTGTCCAGGTCAATTTCCCTATTTCATAGATGAGAAAACTAAGGGCAAATTATCAAGTCAGTTAGAGACTCGACAAGTTCCCATGCGGAGAGATCACATATCAGATTTCGCTATGATAAAATAGAGTATGCCTGAGTCTGATGATGATTCCTTTTAAGTGTTTCTGACCCACACTTTCTTTCTTCAAATAATTTATTTCACCATGTAGTCTGACTAGTATAACTTCTCGCAATTTGTTACTCATTAATAAATAAAAAAAATCAAACATTTTGGGTACCTGAAAGTCTTCTATTTGTGCCTGGTCTTTATCTTCATTAGAAGATATGTGGTTGCCAAGAAAAGTAAGACTCAGACAAAGGCCAAAAATCCAGAAGAATGCAAACAGAACCACCACCACCACCACCACACACACAAAAAAAAAACAAAGAAGAAAAAGGGAGATGACATAAAATATGGCATTCGTGGCATAGAATAATTGATTGCTTATTTTGTGCCAGAACCATTTCTAGGTTCTTTAAGATTTTAATTAATACTTTCAGCCTTCTAATGAAGTGGATACTCTTGTTATCACCCTTGCGGTGTGAGCGGAGTCATTGAGACTCAGCATGAATAAATAACTTGGCCCGAGGTCCCACAGCAATGAGTGGTGCCCCGATAATGTAATTTCAGAGCAGGGTTTCTACCCTTAACCACAGAGGCTAAGTTGTCTTTCAAAACTAAGAGCTTGTTTGGATTTGGTGAAGTTTAAGATTCCCAGTTTGGCTGTATCAGAAACAAGAGACCAAGTACTTGCAGATGAGCTTTCTCAATAGCAACTGTTTTTGTTAGTTTCAGTAAAGCTTCATGAGCATCTCTAGTGTGCAAGACCTAGTACAAGCTGTGAGAAGGCTTAAAGAAAGAGCCCTCTTTCAAGCTTTGTGGAAGAGCAGTTTGATAAAAGCACAAAGTACTATTGGCTGTAGGACATTTTTTCTCCCTCAATTCTGTGTTACACAATAATAATCCTCATTATGATGAAATGTTCCTTACATTTTAGAAAATCATCTCCACGTGTGTAGCATCTCATTTAACCAACCTAACAATCCTAAAATGGACTGTGTGACTATTAATTATTTTTTTGCTTTGTATTACTATAATTACGTTACGGTTTAGAAGTATAGTTGGGAAAGCTTCGTGGGTTACAGAAAGACATGTAAAGTCTGTTGAAACACAGATCACTAGACCTATCCCTGATTCACTAGGTTTAGGCAAATCACCCTTTGAAAGTCCTCATTTGGGGGCTCCTGGGTGGTTCAGTTGGTTAAGCATCTGCCTTTAGGTCATGATCCTGGAGTCCTAGGATTGAGCCCCACATCGGGCTCCCTGCTCAGTGGGGAGTCTGCTTCTTCCTCTCCCCCTTCCTGCTCCCCCCCAAATAAATAAATAAATCTTTAAAAAAGTCCTCATTTGTATGTGTCCCAAGGATATTTGATGGGCATCTCAAAATTAAAAGTGGGTTTTGAGTTTGTGGGGGTGCCCACTCAATATGGCCATATTCGCTTTTCAAAGGAAATTTGGGAGAGAGTTCATATAATAACCATATGCTTTGAAATATTAATTTAGTTTAAAAAGTATGTCTATAGGGAAGTCAGTTCACTGAATAATACATCATGGAAATCACTCCATATCAGTTCATAGGTATTGCTTTCATTCATTTTTTATTGTTCCAGGATTTCTAGGAAGATGGCAGAGTAGGAGGATCGTAAGCTCATCTCGTCCCAAGGACACACTTAGACAATAGCCACATCAGTGCACCCGACTCAGAAAATGACCCAAAGATTGGCGGAACAGACCCTCCACAGTTAATCACAGAGAGGAGGCCACATCAAAAGGATGGGAGGGTGGAGACATGGTCAGGAACTAAATTCCTAGGGAAACTAACCACAAATGGGAGGAACTCCACAATCACAGGGAGAGAGGAGCAGACCCACACCGGGCACCTCAGGCACTGGGGACCCGTACCGGAACACAAGTCTTCATAACATTTGGCTTTGAAAACCAGTGGGGCTTAACGTTACAAGTGTTTATAACCAGTGGGGCTGACCATCAGGAACTTTAGAAATCAGTGGACAGGAGAAAACTTGGGAGAGAGGGAGGGTGGTAGCAAACAGTCCCCGCCCTCAAAGATCCAGCATAACAAACTACCTGCCAGGAACTGCATAGAGACAGCAGTTTGAAAGGTGCCTGGGGTATAGGGAAGGAGATTTATTGACTAAACTCAGAACAAATGCTGGAGGGGAGGGGATCTTTAGGAAACTTCTCCAAGAACAGAAGAACTGGTGGGCACCATTCCTCCCTACCCCTCAGCTTAGATACATGGATAACCACAGCAACTGGCACGAATACCCTCTAATCATTTTTTATTGCTCTATAGTATTCTGTTGTAGGTGTGTACCATAATTTTCTAATATGTTGGGGCATTAGAGTGTCCAATATTTTACAATTACAAATGATGCTGCAATAAATAACCTTGAAAATATGTATTTTCTTATTGCTGTATTTGCAGGGTAAGTTCACAGAACTGCAATTGCTGGGTTGAAGGGTAAATGCATATGTACTTTTGTTAAATGTTGCTAAATTCTCTTATAGAGAGAATGCACGGTTGTTCCATTTCTACCAGAAGTGCATGTGAGCGCCTTTTTCTCCCCAGTTCTGCTAATATACTGCATTGTTAAGCTTTCAAGTTTTTCTGTTTTGTCAATTTGATGGGATAGGTAGTATCTCTTGCATTTTTGTTATTGTAAGCGAAAATGAACCTATTTCCATAGGCTATTTTTGATCATTTTGTGAATTATATATTCAAATCTTTACCCATTTTTCTATAGGAGTTAGGTGGGTTTTTTCCTCAATTAAAAAATTATTTTTTATTTTTATTTTTATTTTTTTAAAGATTTTATTTATTTGACAGAGAGAGACACAGCAAGAGAGGGAACACAAGCAGGGGGAGTGAGAGAGGGAGAAGCAGGCTTCCCTCTGAGCAGGGAGCCCAATGCGGGCTCGATCCAAGGACCCCGGGATCATGACCTGAGCTGAAGGCAGACTCTTAATGACTGAGCCACCCAGGTGCCCCTAAAATTTTTTTTTACATGATAGATCTTTTAAAGTGATATGTTTTGCAATTTTTTCCTACCAGTTTTTTGTCTTTTGATTTTGCTTGTGGTGCTTATGCCTTGCAAATTATTTTAATATTTTAAGAGGTCATATTTTTAATTTTTATTTTTTTGGTATCTGACTTTTGAAGTCATGATTAGAAAGCCTTTTCCTGCTCCCAGGTTATGCAGGAGAGCACCTCCAGTAACCGTTGTTGTATGTTTTCATTTTATACATTTAGATCTCTTTGTTGTTACGTTCATAATTCACTAGGATAACAGGATATAAAATTAGCATGCAACAATCATTAAGCATTTAAGTACACAAATCATAACTAGTTAGAAGACGTTGTGCTTGTCTTTGTTGGTGTGAGGTTGTATGTGGAGATTTAAAGTCAGAATGCCACCATTGTCTTCCAGTTGGAGACATGATACATTTATTTTTAACAGAATTTGGAATTCCTCAAGTGGATAATATCTTCTTTGTGGTGTAGTGCAGAGACTGATATAGAAAAACTAACATAATGTCTCTGTAGTGAAAACATAAATGGAAACTCACTCTGGAGGGTTAAGCACAAATGCAGATGTGGCTCATATTATCAACAATTTTATCTTCTGGGCCGATAAAAAGATCTCACCTTACTAAGAGGGTAGGCAAGAGAAATCTTTGAATTAACTGAAGATAGTTTCCCAATTTATGTTGTTCTAAAGTACTATTACGTTAAATTATTTTTTGGAAAAGGAAAAGTGTCATTCATGTTTCTGCTAGATTTTTCTTCTTTGTGGTGGGTGGGGTATATTCTCATTTAGTCTTTGTATACATACATGAGTTCATGTAGTTGAAGGGTAGTGTCTGCTCAATTTTGTGTTCTGCGTTTGTGTCCACTGACATTGAATTCTAAACATTTTCAGTATTTGGACAGTCTTCACAGTCCTTATTGTCAGTAGCTGCTTAGAATTCCATTAGGTTGTTTCAGCGTATTTGACTTAGCCCTCCTTTTATCCTTCAATAGCCTTCTTCATGTTCTGCCCGTTTCCACTTTGCTCACGTTTCAATCCGTTTTCCAGGTATTAGCTTGAGGAGTCCTTTAGAAATGTTATCAGATCCCCATATTCCACTGATTGAAATTCTTTCATGTATTTCCTTTGCACTTTGAATAAAATTCAGACTCCTTACCAAGACCTACAGAGCCATGACCATTTGGTTGCCATATGCCTTTCTGATTTCTCGCCATGTTTTCGTTCTTCTGCCACAAGAGCCTCTAGGAACTTGTCAGAAATACAAATCATTTTCTTGCCTCAGATCCCACTTCATGCTGTTCTGTCTCTTTGTAGCAGTGCTTTTCCCAAATTTTCACCTTCGGACCTCTCCTGAAAGGTCACTTCTTCAGATTCCCTCCTTGATCCCCTCCTGTCATTCTCGATTAAAACACTATATTTACCATGCCTTCCAGGTAATTCTGTTACATATTAAAATTTGAGAGCCATTGGTCTAGGAAATTGCTGTCCAATAAAAACATAACATGAGCCACATACGTAATTGAAAGGTTTCCATAGCCATGTTAAAAGAGTAAAATGAATGAGGTGAAATTAATTAATTAATTAATTTTTTTTTCTTTTTTTAAGATTTTATTTATTTATTTGACAGAGAGAGACACAGCGAGAGAGGGAACACAAGCAGGTGGAGTGGGAGAGGGAGAAACAGGCCTCCCGCGGAGCAGGGAGCCCGATGTGGGACTCGATCCCAGGACCCCGGGATTATGACCTGAGCCGAAGGCAGACGCTTAACGACTGAGCCACCCAGGCGCCCCGAGGTGAAATTAATTTAAAGATATATTTTATTTACCTTGCTCAATCCAAAATATTATTATAATATGTCATCAATGCATAGTATTAATGTATAACTAATTATTAATTATGGTATTAATGGGATATTTTACATTATTTTTTATGAAGTCTTTAAAATCCTGTGCGTATTTTATCCTCAACAGCTTGTCTCAATTTGGGTACTAAATTTCTATCAGAAAATCTGATCTGGATTTTGGCTTCATAGAATTTACAGTTGAAAAAGAGATACACATAACAAAGTTGTTCCAAATATACTTAACAGTCTTCCAATAAGGAAATGAAGCAGCTGTTTTCAAATACTAATTTAAATTAATTTTAAAATTTAGTTCGTCAGTCATATGAGCCACATTGTGAGAGCCCAATAGATACACCTGGCTATTAGCTACCGTATTGAATGGCACGAAACTAGGAAATGCCAAATTATACCATAAGGCTGCTTAACTGGGGACACCACATCTTGGACACTAAATACTATTATAAGAATCCCAATAAATCATCTCTCTCTGGCCTGGATGACTTTGCAAAGCCATGCCATCCTCACAAAAAATAAAAATAGATTTTGTTTAGGCCTTCGTCGTCATGGTACCTTCTTCTGTATTTTAGGTCTTAACAATGTATGTGACCAGAAGGGCACTTTCATACGCCTGTGCTTTAGTTGTAAGAGAGGCTGGGATGTTGAGTTTTTGGCATCTTCCTTGGGGAGCCAGAGGCTTATGTGAAAAATTTGAAAAACACCAGAAGGGTACTCAAAGGGTTCTGAGCAGTCAAAGAAGTGTGGAGAATAGCCACTGCATGTCCCCACTACAATGTAAACTCTTAAAGATAGGAATTGCATCTATTCTGTTTGTGAACTATAGTTTGGCTCAAATGGCTGTGCAAAAATTTTTGATTTAATACATAAGTTTATGATTCACACCAGAGAATGTGAACTAGGAAATAGAAAATATATGTTCATTTCATTGTCCGCGGGAAATCAGTTTCAATCTTATACTGTTGTGAGGAAGACATATACTTATCTTTTGCTTTTAACCTCTGCTCCTGCCAGGACGATTTTTATGATATCTTCCGGGGATTTCTCCGGATGATAAATTAAAAATGGAACATGAATGATAGCAGAGCTGAAGGGTAGAATGACCTTGAGTACACAGCAAAGGACTATTCAGCGGTGATTTCAGGAGATATGTCAATCAGGAGGCTTGCTTACCCACAGGCTCTTTAAAGAGAAACTGACTTGACTACGTTCCTGCTCTTGGGAAATTGCAGGCAAGTATTCTGAGGCTAACTGATTTTTTCGGTCATAGACTTGATAATATTAGGAAACGGTGTCTGATCTACAAGTCAATCCCTAAACTGGCAAGCAGTTTATGACATTACTTAGAACACAAAGATAAATTCAGCCCATCAGATGACTTCAAATTAGGAAATACCACAATAATGAGGCAGGTAATAGTGTGAGCTGGAGATGGAGGAGGTGATACTAGGAAAGAACAGGCAACTCTGATGACCATTTGCTGGCCTATGTCAATGAGGGAGGAGCTACTATGAAAGAACAGAAGGGAGGAAGTAGAGGAGTTAATTTAAATGTATATATTTGTGCGTATGGTCTTCATCTGCTTAGGCTGCTATAAAAAATCCCATAGCCTGGGTGGTTTATTAACAATAGACATTTATTTCTCATGGTTCTGGAGGCTGGGAAGTCCAAGAGAGAGATGCTGACATATGGCACTGATTCTTTACTTCTAGATTTCTCTTTCTAGGTCTTCATAAGGGAAACCTTGAATTATCTCCTGCAATTGTCTCTTGAGTCTTGAATGAGATGTCATCTCTTTAGTAGGTCTTCCCCAACTTACCAGTCTAACCTTGCCCCCTCTGCTTCTTGTCCCACTGCTATTCCTTTCTAACACATTATGCTCTCTTATTTTCCATGTAGCATTTATCACTACCTATGTTAATTTATTTATTGATCAGTTTACTATTTACTCTGTTGCCTGGCATGAATATAAGCACCACGAGGGTAGGGGCCTTGAATGTCACATACACTGCCGTATGTGCAATGCCCCCAGTGATCTCTGACATACTGAGGGTAGGAAATATTCATTAAAAGAATATGTGATAAATATAAATTTCTATATGACATATATTGGAAGGCCGGTAGAAAAGAAACAGTTTGCGCTGCAGAGGTCTGAATGATGTAAATAGAGAAACATTTGTGTGAAGATCAAAGGATCTTACTGCTGAGTTCCTCAGAGCCACCTTGGCACATTCCATTTGTGCTTCTTCTGGGGTCTGATTTATTTTTCCTGAGATCATATGGATAATTTAGAGTCAAAAGAATTTTTTTTTATTGAGGTGAAATTGACATACAACATTATATTAGTTTCTGGTGTATGACATGATGATTGGATATTAGCAGACATTGCAAAATGATCACCACCATGTCTAATGACATCCATCATCACACATAGTTACAAAATGTTTTTTCTTGTGATGAGAACTTTTAAGATCTACTCTCTTAGCAACTTTCAACTTTATTAACTATGGTCACCATTCTGTACAATAATACACCCCTGTGACTTAGTTATTTTATAACTGGAGGTTTATCTCCTTTTGGTAGGGTGACAGTATGAGGATATATCTTGCTGCAAGGTTTTCCAAGTCTTATTTTTGTTGATTAAATCAAAGAGTAGAGGGTCTTTCTTGCGTTTGTCACCCTCTCTTCCTTAGCCTGGTAACAGTGCTCCCATTTTTCTCTAAATCAGTGGTTCTCCATCAGGGGAAATCTCCCTCCATCCCAGCCCTCTAGAAGAAAGCTAGTAATATCTGGAAACATTTTGTTTGTCATGACCAGGAGGGTGAGTATTGACTAGAGATGCTGCTAAACATGCTACAGTGTGCAGGACAGCTCCCCACAACAAAGAGTTATTCAGCCCCAAATGTCAATAGTGCTGAGGTTGAGAAATCCTGCTCTAACCTATCACCCCCATTCATTGTTCTTATACAGATGGCATCATGTTTACTTTGCTTCAAATCCAGGGGTTTTCTGCCACTTACAATGGAAGAGTTGGAATAGAGAAATCAGGTAAATCGTGTGGATACTTCCCATGAATCAGGCAGATTGATTGCATGCATGTATCTACTCTCACTCCCAAACTTCACTAAGGAAAAAATTAAGAATTAAAAGTGTATCAATGAAGAGGTCAAACAGAATAGGAGAGAAGACATCTGTGGAAGAGATTGCTATGAATTTTGGAAGCTAGAAAGTCACTTAAAGAGGTACCTGACCTAGCAGAGAGAACAGACACTTCAACTGAAGTATCTGCAAAAGGTAACCCCAATTGCAAAGTTCAGAATTTGGAGGTATCAGGTAAACTGAGAGCAGCGGTAGGAAGCAGGAGTGAAACAAGGATTGGGTTAAAGTGGGTATATAAAAGTGGGCCCACTCTCCATTTCCTTGCAACCATGAAATGCCAGTTGCTATGCTCCCATTCTCTCCCTCTCCTCCCGCCTTCACTCCTCTGCTTCTTACTCCCATGAGCATCTCATTTTTGGATTCTGGACAACTTGAATGGGAGAGTTGCTGGAATCATTGACTCCAAGCATGACTGAGCTAATATAAGTGGAGGGGTAGTGGTATGAGATGGTGGTGTTGGACTCAAGCCTCATTAGTTTTGGTAGACCATGGTGAGAAGTTCAAAATTCATTCTAAATATGGCAGGAAGACTTTGACAGTTTCAAGAAGAGGAATGTTGTGGTTTGATTTATCTTTAAAAAAAAATGACTGATTGCCACATGGAAAATGGGCTATAGAGTAATGATGCTATAAGCAAGGAGATAATTTTGGAGGCTATTTTTTTGTGTTCCATGGTGATTTGGACCCATATGGTGGCGGAATAGATGAGAGAAATGGATTATTCTGCTCCCATCACGGAGGTTGAGGAATAAGAAAAAGCTGTTAATGGGATGTATGTAGGAGATGAGGGTAAAGGAGGAACAACAGATGACTTGTGGATTTTTTAAATTGAATGGTGAGGCAGATGTTAGCCCCATACACGGAGATGAAGAAGGCTCAGAAAGGAAAGGCTTGGGGGATGTGGGTGAGTTGGTAAGTTTTGCACATGTCGAAATGCCTATTTAGATATCTAAGTGGAGATGCCAAGTAAGCACTTGGGAAATCACTCAGGATCAATACTAAAGATATCAATTTGGGAATCAGAGTACATGGATGTTATGATAGTCAAGGCAAGATGAGGTCATCCTGGCGTAGGATGGGCCCTAAATCTAATACGACTGGTGGGTGTCCTTGTAGAAAGTGGAGAACAGACACATTGGGGGAATTCCACATGATGTTGATGGAGGCAGAGATGCGAGTGATGCAGCTCTAAACCTAAGAAAGCCAAGGATTGCCAACAAACCACCAGAAGCTAGAAGAGGCAAGAATGGATGGATTCTCCTGTTGCAGGAGAGAAGGGAACTTGCCCCTATTGACTGATGCTTTAATTTTGGATCTCTATCCTTCAGAACTGTGAGACCATGAATTTCTGTGGGTTTAAGCCAACTAATCTGTGGTAGCCATCTAGGAAACTGTGGCAATGCTAGGAAACTAGGAAGTTGGTATTGAAGGGCAAAGACCTGGATGAAAACATTCAGTGACAGAATATATATGGAATATATACAGAGAATATATAAAAGAACTCAACCACGAAGCACTCCATCCTAGAGATTCTATGGTGTTGCCTCAGTTTCTGATCGGTTTCTGACCCCAGCATTAACCAAGGACTTCTTCCCACATAGACAAGCTTGTGTTATCCTACCTAGACTCTCCAGACATTTTTATCATTCTGTTACCTGGTATTGTCCTTGCATTTCTGTGTTACACTGATTCAAACCAGTGCTGCCTCATGGAGATGAGAGAGAGAAAAGCTGGCAAACTTGTGAGGTACCACTTTTACTACCATCTTGTTCAAGGGGTTTCGAGACGTATCTAATTCATAGGTAATAAACAATGGACCCAGGATATTAAGATAACAGGACTTCAAAGCTTAATTCTTTCCATCATAACTTATGCCAGTTCTGAGGGCAGACAGCCTTTCCTACGTGATGAACATGGTGATATTCTGGAATCTCCTTCATCACAACTGTTGCAATCCACGTCCCATATCACAGACCTAATGATTAACCACCTTCAGTATAAAACGTTCAAACTAACGAGGAGAGAATCTTGCCTTTTGTCTGCTGCAATTAGCGCCTCTGCTCTAATTATCCACCAAGCATACGAAATTTCTCACATATATTCCCTCTTGATCACGGACAAGGTATTACATACCTGAATGCAGGTTTGCCCTCTTCTTTTTCACTATAGCCAGGCATTTGCTATTTCTATGTCTTAATGTGACAAATAAGCAGCGATTCAGTGATATTTCTTTTTTATGAAGTTAATTCAAACTCAGAAGGGTAAAGAGGCTTATTTGCTAACCGCCCAGGAGTTAACTGTGGAACTGAAACAAATCTGCTGTTGTATTTTTTCTACTTCCTGGATCATATTGGAAGTTTCCATTTCCGGTTGGATTCTTTCCCCAGACCTCTATTCCCAAACCTCAACCAGCTTTACCTTCTTTCCAAGTTTATTTCATCCATTCATGATCTGACTTCCATCTCATTTGATTCCCTAATTATAGTCCTCCTAAGATAATTTTTTTTTCTGCACGTATCTCTTATTCCGCATTTTAGCATCTCTTTCCTCTCTGGCTCTTTTCCTCAGTATGTAAACATGACTGCAGATGTTATAAACTGAGAAACTATGTAGTCTCTTTGGTAATTTTAACTGTTGTGCATAAGTTTTTGGCAAAGCTATGTCTCTACAGATTTTGTTGCTTCTTTGAGAGATGTGTTTTTGCTTTATGAATATATTTATATGTAGGCGGCTTGTATACTGTAATTTATTCTTTGAGATTGCATGTATTCTTGCTTGAGCAGCTGTTTTCTGGAATGAGAATCTCAGATGAAGAGGACTTCAGGAAAGAGATACAAACATAATTTTCAACTTGAAATAACTGGAAAGAAACCAGCAAAGGAAGGACATTTGTTTTTGTGTGTGAACATTTTTGTGGACCTTTGATTTCTTAGCAATGGGGTGGTCTAAGACTGAATGACCTGGATGCTGAGAAGTGACTTCATGCAGGGCTACTGTTTTCAGTTAGGGCCAGAGGAAAAGGCTAGATCTCTGTGAGGGGTATGTGTGTGGGAAGAATGTCTCTCCTTGAGTTAATCAACCAGGAAAACTAGTTTCTAATTAATCAACTGGGGAAAATGGAGAACTTGTAACCAGAAGGCAAAGCTCACAGTAGGGTTAAAAGGAGAGTGTTCTTTCAGTGGGGTCGGGACAGAAGAGACTATACTCAGAGGTCTGATGATAGTCAGAACACTGTTGGAGATGTGGGTTGGCCCCTCCCTGTTGAAGATGGCCAGCCGTTAAGAATGCTCTCTGACTCTGAGAATAGGCATGAACCTGGGGTCTCTGAGGCCAAGAAAATACAGCAGACGCTGATGGTTATTCTCTATGTTGTAATTTCTTCATTATCAGTCCAGGATGGCTGAGCCTGGCAGAGTGGCAATCTTATTCCAGAGCAGCAGGGCCAATCCCGTGGGAAAGACAACATATTTAGAAAGGATTATGGAAGGGGATCTCGGGTGGCTCAGTAGGTTGAGTGTCCGACTCTTGATTTCAGTTAAGATAATGATCTCAGGGTCCTAGGAGTGAGCCCTGCATCAGGCTCCCTATTCAGTGTGGAGTCTGGTTGGGGAATCTCTCTCTCTCTCTCTCTCTCTCTCCCTCTAAAATAAATAAATAAATCTTTTAAAAAATCCTTAAAAAAAGAGAAAGGATTATGGAAAACTCATAGATATAATTAGAATATTATTAAGTCTCTAGGAAGGTAGATATGGGTTCAAAGTTGTGGCACTTTAGGGCATTCAGAGACAGGTGACCTTCAAGCCTGGTGAATACATCATTATCTTCAGTAGTTCATTTACCTTCCCGTCTCATAAGAAAAATGTCTTTCCTCTAACCCTGAGAATATACAATGAAGAAATAATGACTGCACTCTAAATCATTGACATGTTGAACATTAAAGTGATGTCAATAAAAGTGTATTAACTGTTTTATTTGAAAAATTTCATTCCAATTTCTTCATAAAATACTGTATTCTTCCTTTAATTACATATAACTTAAAGAATCATCTTTGAGAGGAAGATCTCTGAAAGAAATGTATGGTGCAACCCTGTGTTATAGAAGGCTTATCTATTTCCATGGTAGTATGAACATCTCACTAACTGACCAAAGAAATGAAAAAAGAAAAAAAAAAGAAAAGAAAATGAGAGATATTTAAGAGAGGATACATGATATCTTTTTGCACAATAGCTGGTTTGGGATAAAAAAATATTTTGTGATATCATACGTTTAAAAAATCTTTGTGAGAATATGCCTCATGGAAACATGTAGATGACCAACCATATCCAGCAGTGCACAAGAACAAATGAAAACTCGCTTGGGATGAATAACCATTACCACTAATTCTGTAAAAGTTTTGTGGGCTGCTTTTTGTTTTGTTTTGTTTTTTTAATAAGGAAGATTCCCATCAAACCTATGGTACAACATTAACGGGTGGGGATGGACATCTTTACTCTGTCAAGTCACAAGACTGGGGATAAAGCATCCTGTGTACATTGCTGACTATACTTGAGTTTTGCCACTATTCTGGGAGATGAAATCTGTTTAGATGATGTCATTCATTATATTTAATTTTGTGACTATTTTGCTGTAGATTCAAGTCATCTGCCTTTTATTCACTTGGAATAAATATACCCTGAATGATCATCTTGATGCCTGGAATCATTACTGATTGTTATTGATTCTTAAAATGGCTGGAATTTTATTAGTCTTAGAGATCCAGTATAAATTTAACTTAATTGACGTTTTATGCAGGAATGTGTTTACCAGGTATCCATTTTTGTGGTTACTACATTTTTAAATACCCTTTCCGCTTTCAGCCTACCTCTCCTCACTCTCAGTCAGCCAGTGAATAGGGAATTAAAACTAATTTTAATATTACACAAAGCAAAACATAATTAAGAAAATATGTAAAAAATTAAAAAGCTGCAATTTTTATAATGCAATTAAAAACTAAATAGAAATGATTTTTTAATTATATGCTCATTTGAGTTATGTGCCACAGCTTCCCAAGAGAGATGCCTGTTTAAATCCAAGTAGTGACCTCAGTATTTCATTATTACACCATGTGATGGTATAAAAAAAACTCACATTGCCCCTCCTGGTCCTTCCTTCTTGTCTAGGTCTGGGGTAGAGTATGACGAGACCATGACTCCCATTGTTCTCAACCCAGCGTGCACCCCTCTTCTCAAGAGTGTGCTCAATTCTGGGGTATTGGGTGGGGGAAGGATTGTTGTCCAAACTGCTTCTTCTAGGGAATCTCAGCCATCCCTCCTGTTTTGAGGCCTATCTGCCCACCACATCCAGTTCCTTGGCCTTTTTGTAGTTCTGTCGGGCCAGCAGATTTGCTTTCTGGGAAGGCAGATAGCTTTCAGCTTTTTTCAGCCACCTGAATGCTTTATCATTCATCTGTCTCTTTTTTCTATTTCTAGATTTTTTTTTTTTGACCTGTCTGCTCCTGTCTCTTCTACTACTCTCTTTATCCTTGCGGGATTATGGCTTTTACCTTTTCTTTTTTTGGTCTCTGTACTGTCATTTTGGTTAGATTCCTGAAGGCAGCATAAGAAAATGCATCTGTGCGATCTGCCATTCTTAAACAGATGTCCCTGAGACAGTATTTGGAATGAGGGGGGAATATGGAAATATGTCTTTGCTCTTCTCCTTCCTCTCTACATCTTCCTCCTATTTCCATCTCACTTATGCCTTGAAAGGTACCTATAAAGTTCTCAAGCAGCTGTCAGTTCATCTCCATCAAGACATTAGTTGATAGCACCTTAAAGAATTAGCCTATCTAGCAACACTGCACATATTTTTTCCAACTCTAAAAGGAATGCATTCTCTTTGCCGCAAGGAAAAAAAAAAAACAATACAGACAGGTACAAAGAAAGAATGGAATTTCTTTTAAATGGGAGCCTAAAAGACCAAAAAGACTTTTAGACTACCAAGAAATGAAACTTGATTGAAATTTCAGGCTGAACCAATTGCTTAGGGATAGAAGATTGTCTCCAATCTAATCTGATTAATCTGGGTCAATTCAAATAACCTGCTCCTCTCTGAGAGTCTAGCAGCTGGTATGATATTAACCAAAAATTATCTATTGAAGATAAATGATTGAGTGAATTAAAAAAAAAAAGATCGTATGAAGGAGCACATATTTTTCCAACAAAGTCAGTATATAAAAATCCTCCCCTCCCAATTTCTAAGTATCAGTTCAATATATGAAACAAATTCATTTTTAAAACCATTGCTGTTGAGGGCAGAAAGAGGTTAAGAAAATAATCTGATAGTTCTGTGAGATCTCTGAAAAGCAGTTCTCTTTTGAATGACTATTTGTATTCCCTATGCCTTAAAGCCTTGGTAGCTGGAGAGATCCTGGGACCAAGATAAGACACAGGTTCTCGAAAGTGTTCATAAATTCCTGAAAAATAAATTGCGTATGTTATTTCTTCATAAAGTAGACAGAAAACGAAACAAACCTTCCAAATCCCAAGGAAAATATAAGCAGTAATTAAAAATCTATTATTAAACAGTGAGAACAGCAAAATTTATTTTTATGGCTCTCTGGAAATAATAGAAGTGTTTTTCTTTAAAGCTATATGTGTAGCAATATTTACTATAAGCTAGCTACATGTACAGAACATTCCCAAATGAAAATTTTAGAAATTTTATCCAATATTAAATCTTTTAACAAAGATAATGACATAGTAATGTTAAGTCCTCCTAGGAAAACCACATTGTTCAGGCTTTCATCCTATTTTACCTTAAAAAGGAAATTTCTTAGGTTAGATCATCTTTCTGGTTTTGGTCTAAGGTTAAAGAAAAAGTTTGCGTATTGAATGCCATCATTTAATGACTGTAGATGTCTGGGGTGTGGAGCTGAAGGTAATGAGACACAAAACAAAAATTATTTTCTAATTACAGTATTTCCCACATTATTTGAGATTTTCGTCTTATCACTAAGTATTTCTTAATGATAAGGTCTGGAGTCTGGCTGGACTTAGAAAAGAGCCTGGAAAATTGGCTCCTGCCCTTCAGGGCACACTCAACAATGTGTTTGGGGTTGCTTTACACCAGATTCATGCACCAGCTGAGCAGTCAGAACCACATTCTGATGCTTTCTGGCAATTCAAGAGATCCTAAAACCTCTATGTAGATGAGGGGGTAACTTCTCTCACCGAGTTGTATGTATTCTTCCTCCTCACAGACAGAAACATGCACAGCTGTGCATCCCTAGCTCTTTCCATGATAGTCCTGGGAATTGAGAAACTGTACCTGTGTGTAATCTCCCCCTTTTGTAACAAAGTCCATACATTTCTGTATCTTTTGCTATTAGCTTCTCTCTTTTAACAGTATTTGTCAACTTCATTCTATCAAGGACATCATCATTTCATTGGGGTAACAACATACAACCTCAAGTTTAGAGTATTTGAGACATTAGAACATTTTATTGGAAACAGATCTGCTTTTGAGAAGGAGAAGACTTACCTTCTGAAATGCAGGGAAGTTGTAAACTTGTACTTTTAGGTCAAAAAAGGGAAATACTCTCAACTTTCTCTATTAAGATCCTATTCTTCTACCCTTTTTTTCCCCAGTGTATTTAAATGGTGTGCTCTGCCTTTTTTTAATTGTTGGGAAAATCTGGTATCATCTCGGGCAATGGGTGACTTCTGTGTCAGACCCCTAATCTTTAGAAGTCTTCTGTGACAACTCTCTCTTACCTTAATATACCAGAGCCTGCTCATACTAGCCAACTGTGCACATCTCTTCCCAACTTTGCATTCATCAAAGGCAAGCTTGTAGTGTAGATCAACCATGGCTCGAGTGATTACACCATTGGAATTGACCATTGCTACAGATTGGGCTTTCACTGCTCTCCTGTCCCTAAGCAGCTTGCTAAACTTTTACCAGCATACCACTGTCCCCAAATTATCTCTATGTTCATACTCTGATCGAATTAAATGTTATGTTTGAGCACAAATAGTAAAAAGGATCAAACAAAATGTCTTTTCAAAACAACTTCTCCGTTCTTGAGAAAAGATCAGATACCCTTGATGTTACCCAGTTTCTCACTCTTCATGCTTAGCTGTTTGCAATGCTGATTCACAGGATCAAGAATCTGAAAGTTCATCTGCTTCTGTGTCTCTCAAACACTCTGGTTTAAACTCTGTTTACTTTAGCATACTTTCTGAAAGATCCTCTTAGGAATTTGTTGAATCATGGATTCACTTCTTTTTTTTTTTTTTTAAAGACTTTATTTATTTATTCGACAGAGAGAGAGAGAGACAGCAAGAACAGGAACACAAGCAGGGGGAGTCGGAGAGGGAGAAGCAGGCTTCCCACCACCGAGCAGGGAGCCCAATGCGGGGCTTGATCCCAGGACCTCGGGATCATGACCTGAGCCGAAGGCAGACGCTTAACGACTGAGCCACCCAGGAGCCCCCATGGATTCACTTCTGAGTGGATTAGTACCATGAAAGAAAATTTGTTATTATTAAATATTTTAGACATAATACAAAACACAAGAGATAATATGATGATCGCTCATGTAACCACAGCCCAGCTAAAAAAAATTAGTTGAAGCTTCCTCTTATCCTCTTTTCATTTCTTTGGAAGTAGCTATAATCCTGTATGTGATGGTTACCATTTCTATTTATTTCTTGATACATTCTCTACATAATATATGCTATTCTTTTATCCCTTTAAATATCTGAATAAAAAGCATCATAACATCTTTTAAACTAGCTTTTCTTGCTCAATATTATATTTGTGAGAATTCTCCAAGTAGATTCAAATAGCTCATATTTAGTCATCTTCATTGCTATATTACATCCAATTTAAGGATATATATCACAATTTATCCATTCTGTTGACAACACATTTATGTTCTTTTTACTTTTTTGGTTTTTATAAAAAATGCAGCTATGAGCATTTTTATAGATGTCTTCTTATGCATGTATCTGAGAGTTTCTTTAAAATGTATAAATAAGAGTGGAATTACTGGATAGTGGTGAATGTGCCCCTACAACTTTCTTAACTATCACCAAATTGCTCTCCACAGTGATTGCAATAATTTATATCCCATCCAACAGAATATAAGGGTTCTGGTTGCTACACAATCTGCCCTAAATATGCTACTGATAGGCTCAAATTTTGACTAGTATGATGGATAAGAAATTAACAAAGTGGTTTAAGGGGCATCTGGGTGGCTCAGTCGGTTGGGCACCTGACTCTTGATTTTGACTCAGGTCATGATCTCAGGGTTATGAGTTTGAGCCCCATGTCAGGCTCTGCACTCAGCACAGAATCTGCGCCTCTCTCTCTCTCTCTCCCTCTCCCTCAGCTCCCCCACCCCCCACTCATGCTCTCTTTCTCAAATAATCTTTTTTTTTTTAAGAAATTAACAGAGTGGTTTTAAGTAAAAACATAGTAGATCAATATATTACTAAACACAAAATAACAAGAGAGCCCAAAACTGGAAAAGCACAAATGTACCTCAACAAAAGAATGGATAAACAAATGATGGTATACTCAGTCAGCAGAATACCGCTTAGCACTAAAAAGGATAAATGAAAAATATGGATAAATCACAAAATGATTATAGAAATTATCACACTGGTTGGCTCTACTGATTGTGGGGAACTGGCTGACAGGGGTGCAAAGGAGCTTTCTGGGCTAATGGAAACGTTCTATATGGTTTGAACACTGTGAACACAAGTGTACATATTTGCCAAAACTCACCAAACTGTACATTTATGATCTGTACATTTTATAGACTGTGAATCATAAAGCAATTAAAAAAAGAATGTTAGAAGAAAATTATCAAAGAAAAAGTATCGAAATGAATATTCATGGCTTTCCCCCCACCTCCCTATTAAAAGAAAGAGTCCTTTATTGCTTTGAGCAACTCTCAGGGGTGCCTTTTTATTTTATATAATTTTACATATGTAAGTTAATCAGAAGCATGGAAGTAACTGCAAAGATTTGGGGAGAAAGAATTTGGAGGAGCAAGGTGAAAAGAGAAGGGAGATGAGGAGCAAATGCCTTACCATGTTGTATAAGATATTGAAAGAGAGTCTCAGATAAAGAGATTTTAAACACATTCTGCACAGAGTTAAAAATATAGTCCCTCTTTAATGCTTTCCAAAAGCAGCAGTAAAAATTTAAATTGCCTTCAAATTTCTCTTGGATGTCCCACTGGTGCTTCATCTAAATGTATTCTCTCTGCTGAGATAGACCCAGGAATCAGTGTCTCCTGAGACACATTGGTGTAGTGTGTTACATTTTAGTACATTTTTATGATTATTTGTAAGACATATAAGTTTCAGGCTTTTTTACCAATGATAAATGACATCTGCCTGCTAATTTATTTTAAATTAATGATACAAGAAAAGTGTGATTTAAAAATAAACAAAAATTAAATGATGCATTTTATTTTGGAAATCAAATGTATATGGAATATTAAGTATTATGGGATTAAATACATACAGAAGCAACTTTCATTATCTGCTGTTGGGAAATCTTGCACTTTGTAGTTTTTTTCCTTGTAATTTTGTGCTGTTTTTAAGTGAACAAATAGGAGAGACCATTTAAAATGATTTCAGTCATGATTTATAAAATGCTTTGGGAATTTAGGTAATCATTATTTCCGAAGGGGTGAAGGTCGAGTAGGAGGTACTCCATCCAGGTGTTTTGTCTTTTTAACATTGATTTTTAAGCTCAAAGAATACTTCTAAAATGCTAGTTTAGAATTTTTTTAAAAAGATTTCATTTATTTATTTGAGAGAGAGAGCATGAGGGGGGGGAGGGTCAGAAGGAGAAGCAGACTCCCTGCTGAGCAGGGAGCCCGATGAGGGACTCGATCCCAGGACTCCAGGATCATGACCTGAGCCGAAGGCAGTCGCTTAACCAACTGAGCCACCCAGGTGCCCCAGGAAATTTTTTTAGAGATTTATTTATTTATTTCAGCAAGAAAGAGAGAGAGAGAGAGAGAGAGAGAGAGAGAGAGAACTCAGCAGGGAGGGGCAGAGGAAGAGGGAGAGAGAAACTCAAGCCACCTGCACTGAGCACAGAGCTCAACATGGGTCTCGATCTCATGACCCTGAGATCAGACCTGAGCTGAACCAGACCAAACCAAGAGTTGGATGCTGAACCAATTGTGCCATCCAGGTGCCCCCCTAGTTAAGAATTTTGATCAGCTAGATCTAGTAAAGATTACCACAAAACAAAACTTCAGGTTTTGTCCTCTGTATGCCTTTCATTATATTTCATTCAAAATCGTTGTTCTTTATGCTTCCTGCTTTTAACGAATGATCTAGTATGGGTACACATTATACAGGATAAGACCAAAATTAAAAGTAGTAAAAAAATATTAAACCATCGTGCCCCTCAAAACTACTTTGGTGCTTAGTCAGGTTCAATTGAGTCATATATTCATGAGTGATGCTCAAGGGCATAATAACACCACTCACCTGGTCTCTACCAGCTCACTCCATGTTCCATTGCAAAGAAAACGTTTTAAAATTTTGCTTCATGAATTGATTAACCTTAGAGAAATGCAAACAGTTATCATGAACCCTCTGGATTGCTTTGAAACTCTGCTGGACATTTACAAATCATAGATAGTGAAAAGCTGCTCTAGTTCATCCCCTTCATCTTGGGCAAGATCAAATCAGCCCTGTAAATAACAGCCCTGTAAATAATATCCCCTACCCAGATTTCCTGAGATTTATAAGAGCATATTGTGTAAAGATTATATTGTAAACAGAATCCAAATGAGTATATTTTTATATTTTCCAATTGATCAGTAAGGATACTAAGGCATGTATGTAAGGTTAACCAGTGAATGAGACAGTTCATAATAAAATGCACTTCTGAGTATGTACCCAAAAGAATTGAAAATAGAATTTTGAACAGATGTTTGTGTTTCCATGTTCATTACAGCATTATTCACCATAGCCAAGAGGTGGAAACAATCTAAATATCCATCAGTGGATGAATGGATAAAGAAAATGTAGTGTATAAATACAATGGAATATTATCCAGCCTTGGACATGAAGAAAATCCTGTCATACATGAAAATAAGGAAAACTCTGGAGGATATTATGTTAAGGGACATAAACCAATCACACAAAGACAAATCTGTATGATGCCACTTATATGAGGGATCTAAAGTAGGTTTTTTTTTTTTTTTTAGATTTTATTTATTTATTTGAGAGAGAGAGCATGAGAGAGCATGAGCTGTGGGGGTGGGTGGCGGCAGAGCAGGCTCCCTGTTGAACAGGGACCCTGATGCGTGGCTCAATCCCAGGACTCTGAGATCACAACCTGAGCCAAAGACAGCTGTTTAACCAACTGAGCCACCCAGGTGCCCCTAAAGTAGTTAAACTCATAGAAGTAGAAAAGTAAACTGGTGGTTACCAGGGGCTAGGGAAACTGGGAAGTGGAAAGTTACTTCTTGGAATGGGTCATGCAAGATGAAAAAGGTCTAGGAATCTGCTATACAACAATGCTTATGTTGTTAACAATTCTGTACTTTTCACCTAAAACTTTGTTAAAATGGTAGGTTTCATGTGGTAGAGTTCATGATTCATATCATTCATATCATGATTCAATGGTAGATTTCATGATTTCACATCATCACAATAGAAAATGTTTAAATATATACAATAAATATAATTTCACGTTCATTATTTGTAGGTAGTTGTTTACATGAGTTTCAGTAGCTGTGAGGGAGCAAAACAACTCCGTTTAACATGGGTAGCTTCATGGGGAGTTTGGGATTTCAGGGAAAGCAGGGGTATGTTATGGACAGATTCCCCAGGAAGCTGACTCTGAGACAGACTTTGGAGTTCAGGAAGCTGCCCCTGGGGAGTGATCCTGGGATCAACATTATAGGAGAGTGAAGGAAATGGAACTGGAGAGGGAGAGAAGCCCAGTTCGATGACTGCAACCACAGCCAGGCCTCTGCCAGGTTGGTGGGCAGCTGGAGCTGGATGGTCCTTCAGAATCATCCTAAATAGTGTCGGGGGTCCAGGCCTCCATACCCTCGCATCTACCAGTCACTGAATGCTGGCAGCTCCTGAGAAGGGGACATGACTTTGATCCTTTGATCAAGGTGGGTTTCTTCTGTGGAAAGTAACCACATGGTGGAGGGGGGAGAACGCAGTACTGGGGTAGGAGCTCATCAGTCAGGAAGGGGGATCCATGAGCCAAACCGGAATGTCTACTAGCCAGGTCAAGGAGTGAAGACAGGCCATGAAGAGATTAAAGGGATGTAGAAAGTGAGACAGGAACGGGGGAAATGGATGAGCATGAGGCAGGTAGTAATGTTGCCCCTTCGAAGAACAAAGATGTGGGTTGGAATCTAACTCTATTTCTGAGTCCTAAAAGAAGTTTGCTCAAATGAGAGTTTATACACATGTCTGTATTTAAAGTTGTGGTGTTAGTCTAGAATTTGGTTTGCCTGAATGTGGTTCAGTATGTGTTATAAACACAATTTATTATTATTATTTTGGAAGCAAATGCCATTACCTATTACTCTAGTGTAACTTTCTGCCTTTAGACCTGCAGCTAAATATTTGTTATTGTCTTGATAATTATCCGTCTCCCCGACGCATGTTTTACTTGTGTACCACCAGGTTCTTAATGAAAAATTCTCTTTACCCTCTAATCTCCTCGTGGAGATTATAATGGCAATTATATATCTTTCTTGCTCATACATAATACATGAATCCTGCAGAAGGAGGTTATTGAAGTATTTTACTTATATCCTGCATCACCTTTTCAGCTGATGTGGAGTGAGTAGAAATTTAATATACAGATGTTTCTTCTACTTTTATGCCCCAAATGCAAATCTAGGTTAGATATACATAAAAGGGAGTTTCAAGGTATTAATTTTTGGAATAAACAGTGTACTAGATTGGATTTCGGCCCTGGCTCTGCTATTAACTTTGTGTGGGACATTGACCAAGCAGTTTGATGTCTCTTGCTGTCATTTATTATTTGGAAAGTGCAGTTTTGGATGGCATGCTTTATCATGACATACATTGTCTGTTGAATGGATATCTATTCACAATATTCATTTTTGTCAAAGAAAATGAATTCTTCCTTATTCACTAGAGCTTAGCATATACAGATCATTTTGGTGCACGAAAATGCACCTTCACTTGGTTTCATCAATGTAAATCTAGCTCAAAGCTGTAGTAGGATCAATTATGTACACCTATAAAGTCATTACGTTATAAAGTGGAATAGTTTCATTATTTTCTTTTTTTTTTAATTTTAGTTTCATTATTTTCCATAATTGATCAAGGATTCCTGGAAACCTGCCATTGCCACTGAGGGCAAGAAAAAGTCAAACTCCCTTCCAGGCTCATATCTCTGTTTCCCCATCCTATGTGCCAAATGAAAAGATAGTTCACATGTTTCCATGAGAACAAGGGAAGGGGTCCTAGATTTATGTGTGAACTGTTGTGTGTCCTCAAGACTGTAATGGGTCTTTTGTCTAGCTGGGCACCTGCTGTGGTGTCTAGGGTGGTACAGCTAGCTGGCTGTTCTGGTTATGTTGTGCTCTGTGTATTCTCCCCTGCTGATGTCTTGGGGATTGTGAAACTTCTCTGTGCGTTCCACTCTCCTGGTCTCTGGAGCTCTGACTTCTGGCTGCTGGTTCCTTGGGAGGCATAATTGACAATCCTCAGGTAATCACTAGCTGGGCATCTCGTCCGCAGCTTCCTGAAGCTGGGGATCCAGCGGAGTTCCCATTGCTACCTGGACCTCCCTATCCTTTGCAAGGGACCCCAACATCTCCCCTCTGTGGGATTCTTTTGTATTCCTGGGTGATTTTTTGGAGAGTCGGCCCACGTATGAGCAGTCTGCTTCTTTCTCTCGGCACAGGGGAAACTAGGAATTTCCACCACATTGATTTCAGATCTAAGAGAAATTAGTTTGAGAATCTTTGTCTTTTTCCAACACATTTTGCCCATCAGCCATTTCCAGCCTGGTTGAAACATTGTTATTTGTGTCCCTCATCTAAGATGTCATAAAAATACCCCAGGGTGTGTGGAGGGAAAAGAAAAACCCACTGTTCTGAGGTCCCTCAACTTATCTGGCTGCTTTTAGCAAATTCACCCACTTCATAAGCCTGAGCATGACCACCTGACCCCCTGCACATTCTTACCCCTCTTCCCTCAGGCACCACCTGGCATCTAGAAAGTCTCTCCCGTTTCCCTTTTTGTCTATCAAGGACTTCTCCTGTGTTAATTCTTTCCTCCAAATTCCCAGAGTGGGATTCATCTCCCACCTTCCCTATAGTAAGAAAGGTATTTGGGGTAGTATTTGAAGCATGTCATTCCCACTACTAAAAAATGTATTTAAATCCCTTCAAAGTGAAAGGTAAGTTGCCGCATCTTGTGTTAGGAGAATAAATGCTTCTTCTCCGATGCTTCATCGGCCCCTTTAATTTTGATGGCAATATTTATCACACTGGGGGCGGGGTGCTGCTCTGAGCCACTTACTGGGTGACCCCATGGGCTGCTAACCTTAAGTGTGGCCCAGAAAACCTTCTTCTGCAGGTTCTGCAGGGCAAGCAGCTCTGCCACTGGGACCTTTTGAACCAGCAGAATCAATTTTGCTTGAACTTTCTGTAGCTGATTGGATTGTTCTGTGGTTCTTCTAGCAAATCCCAGTAGAATTCCTGCGAGACCTCTAGGGCAGCATGTTTCAAACGGTGTGTTGTGACCTATTAGTGAGTTGTGAAATTCATTTAACAGGTCTTGAGCAGCATTTTTAACAATATGAAAGATGATAGAATTGGGAGGAAAAATATCAGAGTACATCGCCTGTAGTAAGGGCAACATTTATTAAAACTTGTTTATTTTGCTCAAGATCTGAGCGTATTGTACTAGATTACAAATTAAAATGCATATCTTACAGAGTCCTGAGGCCACAATTTTTGAAAGCCACTTCTTTAGGATATTTGAACAAAGTCATGCCTGCTTGGTCAAATAACTTGTTTTCTTTCAAGAAACAGCTCTTGGTGTGGTACCGGGAACTGAAAGATAGAGACGGAGTCCCTGATGGTAACCCTTGAGGATTGTAGTGCTCTTGGTGAACTGGACGTTTTCTGATCCACCAGTCCATAAAGGAGGGCCTGCCCATGCCATCATATTATGGGATGGGAATGGCATATATGGGATCAGGTACTGCCTGAAACACAAAACTAAATCATGGGAATAGATTGTTCTCACTCCTAGCATACAACTTGTTGCCACCTGTTCCACAATCCACAGCTAGAGTCTCATGGAGAGTTCTATTTGAGCTGTCGGCTGAGGAAAAAAAGAGAATAAATCCCAGCATACAGAGGGTTCCTCCCCAAATTCTAAAATTGGCTGTAAGTAGATGTGCAACATTACAACCCTAGCAGGCATGTCTCTGATGGACAGTGCAGAATGAAATTCTTTCCAGAGAAAGGAAAGCAGAGCTTTCCACTGGATGGTCCATTTTTCCCGGAAGAAGAGCCTAAAGTAAAGGTTAACATTCTTTCTTTAGTTTTGTTGTTTGGTCTGGATTATGAAAATTAGGGAGAAAAAAGGCTGGGGAAGAGATATATGGATGAGACTCAAGGATGAGGTTATTTGTGTTCCATGTGAATGCTCACTGCTTAATGGACTGAAAGTTTATGTCTCTCCCCCAACCCCCAGTTCATACGTTGAAGCCCTAATGTGATGGTATTTGGAGGTGAGGACTTTGGAAGGTAATTATATCATGAGGATGGAGTTCTTATGATGGAATTAGTGTCCTTACAAGAAGACAAAGAGAGCTCTCTCTCTGCTCTCTACCATGTAAGGAAATAGCCAGAAGACAACCATCTGCAAATCAGGAAGAGTTACCTCACTAGATACGCAATCTGCTGGCACCTTGATCTTGGACTTCCTATCCTCCAGAACTGTGAAAAATTTCTGTTCTTGTTTATGCCCTCGACTCTGTAGCAATTTGCCCTAGCAATTCTAAAGAGACAGCTCTTAATAACCAGGTGGCAATGCTATCTGCTCTGTAGATGTCAGCCAGTCTCATTCTCCAAAAATCCCAATCCTTGCTCAGTGGTGTTAAAGGGGCCAAGACAACAGAAATGCAGGAGTTTAATAATATGGACAGCTCCTTACCAAGTCTTATCTGACCAGTGGAGGCCCAATTTGCCATCAGCAGAAATAAAACCTGAGCCCACGTGGCAGATGTTATTGATTGCTTACTCAATAGTGATATCCTGAGAGAAGAGAGATATACATAAGAAATAAATACCCTGCCCTTTCTTTCTGCCTTTGGATATCATCACAGCAAAGCATGAAGCTCAGAACCGTGGTAGCAATTTTACAACAAGGAGAGAAGGGCCAAGGGATTCACAGAAAAATTTGACCCAGACATCTGGACATCTTTGAGCTGCTGAATTAACCCTGGATGGCTGTGACATGAGAGGATAAATCTTTATTATTTAAGCCACTTTGTATTGGGTGTATTAGTGTCTTAGGGCTGCTGTAACAAATGACCACAAACTTGGTGGTTTAAAACAAAAACAAAACAAAACAGAACAGAACAAAACATTTATTCTCTTACAATTGTAGAGGTCAGAATTCTAAAATCAGTGTTATCAGGTTGAAATCAAGGTGTAGGTAAGGTCATACATCCTCCAGATTCCGTTGGGAGAATCAATTTCCTTCCCTTTTCTAGATTTTAGAGCTACATATTTTTTTCATTCCTTGGCTTTTGCCCCCTCCCTCCATCTTCAAAGCCAGCAGTGCAGCATCTCAAATTTCTCTGTTTCCTCACCTTGCCTTCTGTCTTTGAAGCCACATCTCCCTCTGTCTTCCACTTATAAGGACACTTGATTATTATAGTTAGAGTCCACTTGGAAAATCGAGAATAATCTTCTATGTCAAGATCCCAAACTTAATCATATCAGCAAGGTCCCTTTTTTGCCATGTCAGGTAACATTCACAGGTTCTGGGGATTAGGACCTGAATATCACTGGGGTCATTACTCAGTCTACCATATTGGGTATCCATTCTCTCACTTGCTTCCTAAAGCTTTCTAATGGATACCCCCTTTAATATAGAACCATACATGGGGGGATGCCAGCAATTTCCCAGGCTCCAGGTTGATTACTTTGGACTCCTTCTGTTATGGAATGAGATAATTTATCCTTCCTGACTGACACTTGCATCTTAGATTTGGATTTCCTATCTTTCCTACCATGCTGTAAGTACCTTTAGCCTTGAAATTACTGAATGTCTGAAAACTTCACCATAGCACCAAACACAACATTGCTTCTGTCCAAAGAACTCATTTTATAATGAGAAGAAGAAGAAGAGGAGGAGGAGGAGGAGGAGGGGAAGGAGAAGGAAGAAGGAGGAAGGAGGGGGAGGGGGAGAGGGAGAGGGAGAGGAAGGAGGAGGAGGAGAAGCAGGAAGGAGGAAGGAGGAAGGAGGAAATAGAAGAAGGAAGATGAGGAAGAAGAGGGGAAGGAGAGGGAGGAGAGGGAGGAGGAGGAAAGGGGGTGGCCAAGACTCTTTGGATTCGCTAGTCTTCTCGGGTCCTTTGAAAGTTCGAAGCTTCCAGTCTTCCAGAACAAAGAAAAGGATTATTGTGACCTAGTTATAACCCAGGTGAGATATTATTTTTGCCAGATTCAGTATGAATCTAATCTAATATGTATTGCTCATTCTCCCATTGTCAGAATACATTAATTCTGAGAGTAGGGTGTAGAAGTGAAGGTGGCGATTCTCATATTCACACAAGCATGCAAAAAGTTGTTTCTGTCCCCCCAACTCGGGGATATATTGGTTTGGAGATTGTAGAGCCTAAGGGATAAATGCCCTCATCATGAGACACCATAGTTTCTTCAAATTGTGACTGGCCAGGTCAGGCTTTCCAGGCACTGGATTAAAAAAGAAAAAAATGGTAGTGTTTTCTGGGATGACTTATCCTAACAATGGAAAATGGGATATGCATCTGTATTTATTTACTTGTTACGTAATATGCATTTGTATATTGTTTTATGCGCACCCTCCCAACATTTGTGATTGAAATGTAATTTAGGCCATGCATCAAAGAGTATCAAAAGAAAACTGTCCCTAAACTGGACAAAGATTGCAGTGTCCCAGATATCCTGCAGATGATTAGGCTTGGGGAAAATGACAACTCTGACCCATAGATTTTAAGGAAGTTACAGTTTTGGCTGATAAACTCAAGGGACAAATTTACAGTAAAGCAGAAGAGTGGTGGGCACCTGGGTGGCTCAGTTGTTAAAACACAAAAAAAGAAGAGTGGCTATTAGGCTGGAGAATCCTCGGTGATCATGGTCCCCTTGGGCATGCCCCGGGTCTTCATTGGAGAAGATGTGGTGAAGGAACAGGTGAGAGTTAAACATAAATATGAACTTTTACCAGTGATAATTTCTGCATAATCACATTGTGTAGTGGATATACTCTCAAGCTAAGATTCATTTGTACAGTTACAAAATATATAAATCACAGTATTCAGCCATTTGGAGGAAATTTGAAAATACTTTATAAATTACGAGTTCCACAATGACTCAAATACATTTGTCAGAAGTCATATCCTGTTCAAACTATATATTTATTTTACATATTTGTTGTATATTACCTATTTATTCTATAAAAATATACATTATATATTACCATTATATTCTCTCCCTATCCTTGGGAATTGAGAACATGAAGGGAAAGAGGAGGTATGCATGAAGCCTAAAGAAATATAGAAGAGGAAGAATTGCAGACACTCCATAGATGGATATTCTGCTGGTAAGTTTAAGAAAGAGTGAGGTTGCTTGGGGAAAGTTTTTCAGAAGACGTAAGATTTGCGCCACTCTTTAAAGGAACAGAGGGATGCAAGATCACAAGCAGGATGGAAAAATTGTTTCAGGTAGTCTGGGCTTTAGAGGGGCAAGGTGGTTAGGTAGAAGAGAGAAATGTGTTCCGAGGACCCGCAACAGGTTAGCCGGGCAATGAAGGTGTTTTTGGGTTAGAAAAATGATAAATATCAGAACAGATGGATAAGGTGAGAAATATTGGCAGAGATAAGTAAATGGGATAATAAGTTTCTGTTTGATACAAAAGAAGTTTCTATTTGACTCAATGATATAAATGCTATGAAAGTGCCTAGAGGTTTTTAAATAGCAAACATATTAATGTAAAAGAAAAATCCAAATTATTATGTTAACAGACTATTCTCGAACCATATATTGGTAAAATTATACTGCAATGATATAAGCAATAGGTAGACTACATTTATTCAATGTATATTATTATTATATATAATATATATAGTATATAATAATAAAATATATTATAATATATAAAATATATAATATTATTAATAATAATATTAAGATAAATAATATTTGCTTTCTTTTGATCCTTGATCCTTCCATATAATAAGAAGTGTTGCCATGTGTAAATATTCCCTATTCAAATGAGGATCACATCAAAGTTAGATATTGATATTTGTTTGACATATATTTACAATCTTTAAACTGGTTTGTCTTTAGAAGCTCGTTTTACTTTACTGGCTTTGTATCTGTTTAGAATTTTTCTGTATTTCATCAGAGTTGGCGATTTCAGGGCACCTGGGTGGCACAGCCAGTTAAATGTCCAACTCTTGATTTTGGCTCAGGTCATGATCTCAGGATCATTAGAGGGAGCCCCACCTTGGGCTCTGCCCTGGGCCTGAGGCCTGCTTAAGATTCTCTCTCCCTCTGCCCTTCCCCTTCTCTCTCTTACTCCCTCTGTCTCTAAAAAAAAAAAAAAAAAAAAAAAAAAAAGAGTTGGTGATTTCTTCATGCTAAGCTTTTCCCGTTATTACATTTTCCCATTATTCCAATATTCTTTGTGGAGAGGAAATTTTACACTTCTCAGAAAATGCAAATCCTAACCTGAAAAGTTATATTTTATATCTAGAAGCTCTATAATTGACATTGTACATTTTAGTAAAATGGACAAAAGTGAATTTTTATTGCTATTGCATACCTCCCTTCTGATAACATAAGTTCCATTATTTTCAAGCAAATAACAAAAGAAAAAGGTATTGCATTGGCGGGCCTGTTAAGGTCTATACTATCTATGTACTTGAATTTAATATTTTCTTCTGCATTTTTGTAATTGTAATTGATGAAAATTAATTTTGGAAATCTTTTATACACAAAACAATTACTTGTTTAACTAATCACATAAAACATTTTCATCAGCATCACTCTGGTTTGCCTGATGCATGGACTGGTTTAAAATCAGAAAACTTCTCACCTAATTATGTATTTAGTTAATGGACCATGAGAGCTCCAACTCATTCTAGCTTATTGAGCAAATAGGCATTTATTCATGCTGGAATTATTCCAGTTTCTTGGCTGAAAGTCTATTTTAGAATTTGTCCAGAAAAAATTAAATGCACTTATATAATTGTTAAACAATTATAATCTTAAAAGGCAGCTTAGCATTAAAACCAAAGAGATGTTAGAGATTCAGTGCTTGAGTACTGAGACGAGATCATTTTAAATTAATAAGGAATTTTACTTTTTCTAGGGATAATCCCTTGAATAACCTAGTGGGTAAAGAATTATTATCAATTGTTCCCTACATTTCTTCTCCCACCCTTATCTTTCATGAAGAAAAAAGAACACATTTTAAAAAGCAACAATACCTTGGGGCCCCTAGGTGGCTCAGTCAGTTGGGCGTCAGACTCTTGCTTTCAGTTCAGGTCATGATCTCAGGGTGGTGAGGTGGAGCCTCCCGACGGAGTCCTGTGTGAGGCTCCTCGCTGGTCCGTGGAGCCTGCCTCAGATTCTCTTTCTCTCTCTCCCTCTGCCCACCCCCCTCCAACCTGCACTCAGTCTCTCTCTAACTCTGTCTCTCTTTCTCTCTCAAAATAAGGCAACAATACCTCAAGGGATAATATAAATACATTTTTATTAATGAGGAATTATTAAAACTATAACCATCCTCCTTTTAAACTTAATACTCAAAGCAACTGGAAAAACAGAAAGAGGCCACATGTTTCCCTAAGCTCTTTGGTCACACAAATTGGATTTTATTTGACTTTTTTTTTAAGATTTTATTTATTTATTTGACAGAGAAGGACAGCCAGAGAAGGAACACAAACAGGGGGGGAGTGGGAGAGGGAGAAGCAGGCTTCCCGCCGAGCAGGGAGCTCGACACGGGGCTGGATCCCAGGGCCCTGGGATCATGACCTGAGCCGAAGGCAGACGCTTAACAACTGAGCCACCCAGGCGCCCAGGCACCCCGGATTTTATTGGACTCTTAAAGGAGTTCCTTTGTTGGATTTACACAGTCATGTTTAAATAACTAGCTCCCAAGTTCTGAGAGTGAGGGTCAAGTAATACGTTTCTGATTTCATGAGTAGTTCCCCTCAGATTTATCCCAAATCCTCCAACACTGTCTATTTCTAAATAAGAAACTTGGCTAAGAGTATTATCCCACTTAAATATGGAGCCATCTTTGATGTCCATAAAGCTCCTTTTGAATGCTATCGGACCTGTGTGAGGGTAGAGGATGAATGGGGTATGGAAAAAAAATGATAATCTGACCCTCGGCTTTTCCATTAAAAAATAAAATAAAATGCAGCATTTCTGTGCTTTGTGAAATGATGTTGCTATGGAGACCACCTTTATGAATCCTAATGAAATTGATGTGAGCAACATTCATCTGATTTTGACTGCCCATCTATTAAGGCTGCTTCTCATTCTCTAAACCTTTTCATTCTTTGTTGAATATGCATTTCTAGGGCAGGAGAGCAAGGCATGTAAACCTGTAGGACAGTTGTCTTTTTCCGTAACAAAGTAGGAAACACGGAGATAAGATATTGGCATTTTCCAGGAAAAGGATGCATTTACACGTTGTATTGAAAACATACATAAAAATAGCTTTTGTACTTGCTGGGCACATGGGGTAAAAGGAGAAAAAGCTAAGAAGTTAGAAAATTATTTTTCTGTGTTTTTTCCAGCTTTTTATGTGGAAATACTGCATAAATAAGAACATGCTAATTTTATCTGTTGATTTATAAGAAATATAGTATACACTGAGTTAAGCTTTCTTAATAACATTTTTTCTTTAAATTTTACAATAATAACAGATGTCCTGTTATTTGCGTCCATAAACAAACACCAACATCTCTTTCTAAATGTTACTGCAACCCAGGTTGTATTATTTAGGAGGATGAGAGCAAAACTCAACATGGAACCTCCCCAAACCAAACCGAAATGAAAACCTCTTTCTTAAATATCAAGACCCTAATGACCAAGCTGAAAAAGAGCAAACTATCTTTCCATGATTAGGAGTTTAATATAGGGCTCTACTTTAAATTATGAAGTGTTAATTTTTAAATATATGGTCCCTTATAAAGGTGTCAATTTGATTAATACAAAAATAATCCTTTGAGGATTTTCTCCTTTAAGCTCTGCAAGCATCTTGTGTCCTTCTTAGAAGGCTTGCCCATTATGGTAATGATTTGCTCTTTTTTTTTTCTGCAGACTTTAAGATATTGGATGCTGGACCTGTGTGCTCCTTCTTTCTGCCCCCAGCATGCTGCATAGTGCCCGGAAACTGGGAGGCACTCAGTCTCTATTGAACAAACACAAATCAGATCCCTGCCAGATAATTGGTGAATTCTTCTCAAGTCTTTTTTGAAAGGTCTCTTTAAAATGTTTGTTTCTGGTGTTCAGTGGAATGTAAATCTTGAACTTCGAGTTTCTTTCCTTACTCAGGGAATGGATTTACATTCCAGGCGAGACTGCATGCCACTTCCTACAAGATTTCAGGGATTGGAGAGGTATCAGGAGAACATCTCACTTAAGTTTTGCTTCAGTAAGAAATGTGTAAGGAGGGAAAAAAAATCAAAACAAGCAAAAACCCATGTTGGGGTTACAGAAAATTTATATGCCTTTTATATGACTGTACATGCTCTGGGAGATATGCGTTCAAGTACAAGTACTGCTTATCTTCAGATAAATTAAAGTGACCAGAAAATCTTTTTGAAAAAATGGGGGAGAATGTAATATTTTCAAGTGGAACTTCATTCAATATAGGGCTGCTGGTCTCTTCAAGTTCCTCTCCCTTGAGATTTGTAAGAGGACTTTTCCTCGCTTTCACCTTTTTCTTCATGCATTTCCACATTCTGCTTCTTCCCAGCATAGACTTTCCCGAGTTCCGTTCAATTCCATTTCCCCATAACCCTGAATTCTCTGCCTCCATTTTTCTGTTTTTGCTTGTTTTGTTTTTTTGCTTTTTTTGTATTTTTTTGTTTTTGTTTTTATTGCACACACGCTGATATCCTCAGAATCTGCCATCCTGATTCTCCCAAAGCTCCTCAAACTTAACTCATCGTCTTTGCCCGAATCTCTCCCTCTCTCCCTCTTTTATCTGCACACCGAATGCGCAGCTTTCTACCCACCCAGCCACCCGAGTTTGAAATCCAAGAATCATCTTAGCCTTAGCCTTTTCCCTTAAACCACTCATCCACGTCCTCCCAACTTAACTTCCTAAATATTCCTACAGTCCCATCCTCACTCACCATCTCACTGAGACTCTCATTGTCTCTCTCACCTGAACTTTTATAATAATTCCTTAATTGGTCTCCCATTTTTCAGGCTTGACCTTTTTGAAATCCTTCCACCAACCAGAAAAAGCTATCCCAAATAAATCTGACCTTTAAAAAAATCCATCTAGAGATGCTCTTTCTCTGCCCCTATCATATGAAGTCCCTGTGACCTGGCCCTCACCCATCTCAGGAACTTCATTGCCTTAATTTGTGCCTGACATTTTCCTCCTTGCACTTGCTACCCAACTCAAGAACTTATATTTCTCAAACATATATGCTCAGCCTGTTCTTTCTGCCCGAAACGTCTTTCTCCGTTTAAAAAAAAAAATCTGGCTTACTATAATATCCTTTGATACTTAACTAAGGTGTTGCTTTCTTTATGAGATCTTCCATTTATCCCTTTTTGGATTATTTTCCTGCCCTTGGGAATTCTTATATCATATCTTTTATTTAGTCATTCGTATGTCTTATTTATTAGATTATGTTACAATTATATTTTACTTGTGTCTTCCCTACTAGATATTGGATTTCTTGCCCCAGACTATTTCTTATTTAATTATCACAGTGCCTAACACAGAGTAGGAGTTAAGCAAATGTTGTTAAACTGAACAGGGTTTAAAGAAGGAAGAGAAAATGTTTGCTTAATACTTATCATTGTCTGTTAGGGTTTTGTGCAATACCTAACAAAAAAGGCCACCATTTTGGGATGTGTATATCACTGCTTGCCACTCTCCTAGATGCTACATATAAAATGTTAATTAAGCTTTTATCCCCACCACAAACCTGTGAGAGGTAGTCATTGCCACCATTTTAGAGCTGAGGGGGAAAAAGTGTAATATCAAACACTTAATAAGGGGTAACTTTGAAATTTATGTAGAGATAAATTCTTATGAATATGGTCCCAAGTGGGGAAAGAGAATCTTGTGCTCAAGCATTAAGCTAAGGTAGGCATGCATTTTCCAGGAGTTCTCTTTCTCTCTCTCTCTCTCTCTCTCTCTCTGTGTGTGTGTGTGGTTTATGCTCATTGTGCTGGTTCCCTTATTTCCTTACCTAACAGAGTTTGAAAATTAAACCATATCTCCCCTCCTCCAAAGGTAAGCTTTCTGAAGTATTGCTATAATATGTAGAAAAGTGGTCAACAGGGATCGTGCAAAACACCAAGCTAAAATGGCCTGTGGTTCTGTGGTCATTTAAATAATTTCTACATGACTGATTATTCTCCCATGGAAGTTTGCTATGATGACCTTGGATTAATGACCTTTTATGCTCATTAAAACCCTAGGCAAAAAATGTCTGGCGGTTTAAGAACCCGGAAACCTCTAGAAAGAAGAGGATATTGTGCCAATTATCCTGCTCTTTCTATCTTAAAGAGAATAAATATTTTAATTTTTCATGGTCTCTCTATAGCATAATGCATAATAGAAAAGGATAATCATTATTTCATATGCTACACTTGCAAAATGTGTATTTTCATTCTGAAAAATAATTGTAGCCCTGTCTATTGGAAATGACGGACTTTTTCTATAGCATGTTTTATCAATTTTGTATTTATATTCTATGCAATTGTACTACTGCATAGAAAATGATGCAGAAATCATTATAGAAGCAAACAGAATGCTAATGACATGGAAGTAATTCAGATCGTGTCCTGTTAAAATTTTATCAGTAAGCATTCAACTGAATACCAAATTTTGGTAATGCTCTACGTTTGGGGACTTTGATTTTTTAAGACTTCAAAATAAAATTGAGAAGTACAATGTATGCATGTGCAAATATCCTTTCTGCCTCAGTCTTAGAGGTAAGTCACAGTCCAGTAAATTTGGTCAGTGGCTGTCCGTGTGGTCATGCTGTCCTGAAGTGGTAAGATAAAATCGAAAGGCTTTATCTCACAAAATGACTAACCTTGCAATGATAACTATGAACCTTAGGAGAGTCCGATTACAGTATGACAATTATCCATATTGAAATGTATATAGCTCTAGTTCATTTTATTTATTTATTTATTTATTTATTTATTTATTTAATCTATCTTTTAAAGATTTTATTTATTTGTCAGAGAGAGAACGAGAAAAAGAGCACAGGCAGGGGGAGTGGGAGAGGGAGAAGCAGGCTCCCCGCTGAGCAGAGAGTCCGATGCGGGGCTCCATCCCAGGACCCTGGGATCATGACCTGAGCTGAAGGCAGACGCTTAACTGACTGAACCACCCAGATATCCCCTCTAGTTCATGTTTTTAACTGTTTTACATTACTTCTATGTGTGGACATACCACTACTTTATCCCTTCACCTGCCGGTGAAATGTTCCGGGTTTTTTTGTTTTGTTTTGTTTTCTCTGCTAGAAACAACGATGCGATGAACAATCTCATCATAATCCTTGCACAGCTCCTCTAGTCACACGCCCTAATGTAGAATTTCTAGGACAATGGGTAGGGTCTATGTATGTTCAAATGTGACAAGATATTGCCAAATTGCTCTTCCCAGTTGCCCGAGGCTATCTCTGTTACCATCAATGGTGTAGAAGGGTTCTGGTTACTCCATAGTCTCGTCTAGTTGTGATGGTTAGGTTTTATTTCTTTTTTAATTTTGGTCACCTGACTAGGTTAAATGTTACCTCAATGTTGCTTGATTTTGTTTTTCTCAATTTCATAAAATTGGGCATATTCTCACCCACACACTTTGGAATTTTTTTTCATATCCATTAGCTAGGTTTCTGTTGGGTTCTTTGTACTTTTCTTTTGATTTATGTAAATTTTTGACACATCCTGTCTCCAAATTTGTTTCTGTCCTCAAATGTTTTTGTGAATAATGTGCACTGCAAAGTGCACATGCCAGGGGCTTGCAGTTTTGCTATTTATTTTTTTATGAGAGAGAAAGAGAGGGAGGTGGGAGGGGCAGAGGGAGAGGGTTCCAAGCAGGTTCCATGGCCAGCATGGAGCCCGACACAGGGCTTGATCCCATAATCCTGAGATCATGACTGAGCCGAAATCAAGAGTAGGATGCTTAACTGACTGAGCCACCCAGGTGCAACCTGCAGTTTTGCTTCTTAAATGGTATCTTCTAATAGACTTTAATGTAGTCTAATTTATTCACTTATGGTTCATACTTTGTCTTTCCTTTTTTTTAACAGAAAAATCTACCAGAACTTGGTTTCAAATACATATATTCTTCCATATTTTCTTTTAAATTTCTCATAAATTTTTGCTTTTTCACTTTAAGTCTTAACCCATCTGGAAGTATATTTGTGTGTATGTGTGTGCATATGCGTGTGTGCACAGGCATACATTTGTGAATGTCGTACAGGGATTTATTTTGTTCCATTTGAATAATCAATTGTCCTACCTCCATTTATCAAATGGTCCCATTATTTCTTCCTCATTTGTAATTTTAATACCATCTCTGTTTTGCATCAAATTGTAATATCTATGCCAGTCTGTTTTTTTCGCCTGGGTTCTCTATTTTGTGCCATTGGTCTGTTTGTTTATTCCTCCATCAAGACTGTATTGTCTTTATTAGTATAGTTTTATAATGAGTCTTGGTATTTGTAGGGAAACATGCTCTCCACCAAACAAAATTAAAGTATTTCTTCAAAATTGTCTTGGATATATTTGACGCTTTGTTCTTCTGAATATATTTTTAAATCGGTTTGTTAAATTCATCTAAAATCATGTTTGAATTTTTATTGCAATTACATTCAGTTTATCCATAATTTAATGACTTGACATCTTTATGCTATTACACCTTCTTATCTGTGACTATATGTTTCCATTGAATTTGCGAGGTTTTAAAAATGTTTTATGTTATTTCCCATATAGTTTTACTACAGATTTTGGTAGTTTTTAATAAAGTTTAATATTATTTCCTATATAGTTTTACTACATACTTTGGTACATATTTATAGAAAACATTATTTGTTGCAATTGTAAAACATAGCTTTACATTTTGTGTTGATTATTGCTTAATAAAGAGATGAGTCATTTTTAAGTTAGATTCTTATGGTCAGCAAACTCACTGATTCTTATTACTTCTAATGTTTTTGTTTTAGCTTTTCTATGTGCCTCGTGATATCATTTGAGATTGATTTCTTCCTATCTAATTCTTATTTCTTTGTCTTGTCTTACTACTCAAGCTGACATTGGTAAAATATTACTTACAAGCAGTAAGATATTATAAGTGCTCAGTCAGATTTGAAAAGTTTTATTTTTCCAAGAAAATTTGTAATTCATTTAAATTTTTAATTAATTAGTATAATGCTCGGTGTATGATTTTGTCAGAGCATATTCCCACTCTTGTATTGTTTATTTGTGACTTTGCTCTTATTTTCTTAATAAGTTTTGTTAGATGTTTATATAAGGAGCTTTTTCAAATAAATAGCTTTTGGATGTGTATACTGAGTTCAGTTTTATATTTTTCTCCTTAAAAATTTTTATGCTATTATTCTTAGGTAGAGTTTCTTTGTTCTGTTTGTAACTCCTTCGGTTGTACATTTGCTGATGGTGTTGTGTTTCCTTTTTATATGAAATAAAAATTTATTACTGTAAATTTCTAAGAACTGAGTTACTTAAGTTCTAATTTTTTTTAAAGATTATATTTATTTACTTGACAGAGAGAGAGTGAAAGAGACAGCGAGAGAGGGAACACTCTCCCCAAGCAGGGAGAGTGAGAGAGGGAGATGCTTCCTGCCGAACCCGATGTGGGGCTCGATAACAGAACCCCAGGATCACGGCCCAAGCTGAAGGCAGATGCTTAACGACTGAGCCACCCAGGTGCCCCAATTTCTAAAAATTTTTATGTGACTATTTTCATCATTTTCAGTGTTAAGTGTGTAATAATGGCCACAGTGATTATTGACTTCTAACGTTACATGTGTATGGAGGCACTTGGGTGGCTTAGTCAGTTAAGCATCTGACTTTTGATTTCTGCTCAGGTCATGATCTCAGGGTCCTGGGATAGAGCCCTGTGTTGGGCTTCCTGCTCAGCAGGGAGTCTGTTTGAGATTCTTTCCTTGTCTCTCTCCCTCTGCCCTTCCCCCAGCTCTGTCTCTCTCTTTCAAATAAATAAATAAATCTTAAAAAAAAATAAAGTTACATATGTATGTGTTTCATAATTTCAAATGTTTGCATTTTCTCACATTATCCTTTGATGTTATTAATTTTAATTTAATCTCATATTCTATGTGATGGCAATATTCTTCCTTTTTTAAAATAAGTATTGAGTTCTAAAATGTGGTCAGTTTCAGAATTTCACGCATAATAATTATAAGATGCAACCATCTATAGATGACCAATAGATAAAGTTTGTTAGTTATGCTGTTTAAATCTTCTGTGCCTTTACTAGTATCTTGTCTGCTTGATTTATTAATTGCTGGAATATTGTGTAAAACTGTCATTATGTGAATTGTCATTTTGTTGCTGAGTCTGTAAAAATTTGTTTACTACATTTTATTTTATTTTATTTTTTTATTTTAAAGATTTCATTTATTTATTTGACAGAGAGAGAGAGACAACTAGAGAAGGAACACAAGCAGGGGGAGTGGGAGAGGGAGAAGCAGGCTTCCCGCCGAGCAGATCATGACCTGAGCCGAAGGCAGACGTTTAACGACTGAGCAACCCAGGCGCCCCTGTTTACTACATTTTAAGACCACTTTAGTATGTGTATGTAAGTTTATAGCTGCTATTTTTTCTTGGATATATTATTTTTATCGTTGTGAAGTAACTTTTTTTTTACTCTGATTCATATTTGTTACATATTCTAGCTTGTCCAATGTTATAGGGGAATTATGATTCTTTTTAACCTTTCTGTGTTATTAAATTTTAAATGTGGACTTCATAAATAGTATACAGTTGAATTTTTGAATTGTGTTTATAGATATTTACCTTTTAAAAGCTATTTAGCCCTTTTATATTATTATAACATTTCATATATTTGGATTTATTTCTACCATCTGACTTTGTTCTTTCTATATACCTTGATTTTTCCATTCTTTTGTTATTTTTGTCTACCCTTCCATTGGATTAGTAAAATTTCTTTATCCTTTTCTTTTCTTAATTTATTGTGTGAAACATATATATTTCTAAATTTTAGGAGTAAGTCTTAAATTTTTAACTTATATATCTGGTTTAACATAATAAAATTTGTTATAATCTGTGCCTTTTTTAAATGAATAACTCAAGTACCTTAGATTGCTTTAGTTCTGAAAAACTCTCTCTTTTTGTGAGGTCATTTTCATCTCTGTAATATAGGTCTAATTTCATCTCTAACTTTGGGACTTTCTCTCATAAGTGTGGAGATATGAAATAGTGGTATCATGTTCCTGCTAGGTTCAGATTAGACATGAGAACAAATAAAATATACACACACATAGACACATATATAAAAGATAAAAAAATAAATTAATTTACACAAATCTTTGAAAATAAATTTAAAACTCATATGAAATATATGCTTTTAAAGAAAAATTCAAGTTTTTCTGGGAGAAAAATTGAGAACAGAACGGAGAAAAAATAACTAAGGAAATGAAAGAAAATCCGACACTTGTCAAGGAGCTAATACACACCTCAAGAAAAGAATAAGACCAGATAGTTTCACAAGACTATTGTTTCTTAACATTAAGGAAAAGAACCTTCTAAATCTAGTTAAACTAGTCAAGAGACTAGAAAAAGAAGGAATTCTTTTTCTTTCATTTAATCAGCATAATGTTGGTTTCTTCTTTTCCTAGAATCTACATTTATGATACTCATTTTATGTGCTTCTTATGCACATTAATTTGAGAACCACTTCTATGAATGGTGGATATGTTTGATTATACAAAAAAATCATTGTTTATGGCAAAAACAGGAAAAAATCATTTAAGAGTGTAAATATGGGCAATGAAATAAGGAAGTTATTTGTATCCAACATGATAAAGAAATGGTGACATTGATTAGCTCACAAGGAGCTCATAGAAATCAATATGAAAAAGATCAGCAACTCCATAAATTCTGGCACAGAATAAATAAACAGTTCAAAACAGAGACATATGTGACCTATTGACATTAGCCAAGATGTTCAAATTCACTAATGATTTTTTAAATGAAAAGTTAAGAAGGACATACTATTCCTTACCTATTAAAGTGGGGAGATTAAAGTAGTTTTTATTACCTACTCTTGTCAAGAAGGAAGGTGGTAAATGGGCATACATTAGTGCAGACTTTTTAGAAAAAAATTAGGTAATATTTTTCAAAATAAACATGAACATGGCATTTGATTCAGTTGTTTCATTTTGAGAAAATTACAACTTTTGTACAGGTGCATCTAAGATATAGATAAAAAAGATATTCAACTAAATGTTGTATAAAAGTGTTTAAAATGGAAACAGCCTAAGTATCCATTAATAGGGACCAATTAAATAAATTATGATATATCTTATTAACAGAATAAAGACAACCATAAAAAGAACAAATCATCCATGACTTTGAAAAAATATTCATATCTAAAAATTATGTTGAAAAAGGGTAAGTCCTCAAACATGATTCTACTTTCACTTTTCTGTGCCTATACAATATGCAGGTGTATTTTGTTAATGGGAGGAAGAACACAGTGAAATATTAACAGCAGATACTAGCTTAATTTTTTAATTTTTATTATTTTAATTTTTATTATTTTTGAAGATTTTATTTGTTTGGGAGAGAGGGACAGGGAGTGAGAGAGAGCATGAACAATGGGGGAGGAGCAAAGGGAGAAGCAGACTCCTTGCTGAGCAGGGAGCCCAAAGCAGGGCTTGATCCTAGGACCCTGCTATCATGACGTGAACCGAAGACAAATGCTTAAGGGACTGAGCCACCCAGGTGCCCCAACAGCAGTTACTAGTTTAGAAATGGGGTGAGAGAGATGGGAAAACAGTCACTTTACCACTTTTTTAAAGCTTTATTATTTTTTAAGACTTTATTTTTTGGTAATCTCCGCATGGGTTTCAAACTCACAACCATATTAAGATCAAGAGTCGCACACTCTACCAACTGAGCCAGCCAGGCACCTACCATCTTTTATTTTATACAGCTCTACAGTTTGATTTTTTCAATGGCCAGAATAGATTTCTAATTACAAGTTTTAAAAGTGTGGATGTAAGGAGGATTAAGGCAGAGCAAAGCTGGTCGGGTGGGTTTAGGCCAGTTAGGCAACTCCTCTATCTAGGAGACCAGGTGAAGATTGTTAAACAGTAGGAGAACAGCAGAAGCTTTCTGAGTCAGGAAGTAGTGTGCTCGATGCTGTTGTGTTGGTGTACTATAGACTGAATGTTTGTGTCCCTCCAAAATTCATATGTTGAAATCTAATCCCCACTGTGATGGTATTGTGGAGATGGGGCCTTCCGTAGGGAGCAGAGCCCTCATGAATGGGCTTAGTGCCCTTATAAAAGAGATCCTAGAGAGACTCTTCACCCCTTTTGCTATATAAGATCACAGCAAAAAGATGGACGTCTCTGAACCAGGAAGTGGGCCTTCAACAGAGAAGGAATCTGCTAGAGCCTTGATCTTGGACTTCCAGCCTCCAGAACTGTAAGAAGTAGATTTCTGTTGTTTCCAAGCCCCCCAGTCTGTGCTATTTTGTTATCTCCGCCCCACTTGACTAAGACATAATGTTCAGCAAGATTAATACCACAGCCCTAGGAGCATTAGAGGTGTGGAGGCCAGATTGAAGTTTTCAAAGTAATCTAAGGGAAATAAAAAGTGTACCTGAAGTAGGGGACCACCTTGGGAAAGGACAGAAGGGAATGAATTCTGGAAGGTGTTGAAAGTGTGGTTATAGGAAATAACAGCTTCCTGAATGTTGGGGGGTAACAGAGAGGGACACCATATAGATACTTTACAAATGGACCTAGCAAGGCTGAATGAATGTCAGAATGGAATTTATTTTACAGTCTTATGATGTTAGGTTTTTTCTATTTTAAAGATTTTATTTATTTATTTGACAGAGACACAACGAGAGAAGGAACACAAGCAGGGGGAGTGAGAGAGAGAGAAGCAGGCTTCCTGCTGAGCAGGGAGCCCGATGCGGGGCTCCATCCCAGGACCCTGGGATCACGACCTGAGCCGAAGGCAGATGCTTAACGACTGAGCCACTCAGGCGCCCCATGATGTTAGGTTTTTATATGCACTTTTCATTGACATATTTTTCTTTAAACAAAAAATTCAATAAGCATGACTCATGTTCCTTCTTTTCATAATTTTTTTCTTTTGATAATCTACTTTCAGAAGATGTGTATCTTGCAGGACTTGTTAACAGAGCAATATCAGGGGTGGGCAAAACTTTTAATATCATAAAACAAGAGCAAGGAATAAGGAACTTTCCCCCCCTCATTTATCTTGAGGTTGATAGGGTTGAAATGATTACCTTACTTTTTTTTTTTTTTTTTACGTAAAGTCACCATATAAATGGTTCTCTTAGAATACCAAGAAAAAGATAATAATGAATAAAATAGAAGTTGTTTTTTTTTTTTTCCTTCCAAGTTCATTAAGCATTCAGTTCAAAGAAAGTGACTGGAGCAGTTAAATTAACAATTCTTATCTTGTGATTTTAGTCTAGCCCAAAGGAAGCAGCTTCATTTTGGATGGGTGCAGTCAACAGAAAAGCTAGTTTTATTCATGTTTGGTAATTTCCCTGTAGCACGTTTTAGCTGAGATCAAAGGATAAATGGGTTGATTTTGGAAAAACAAAAGGAAAAAGAAAGTCTCTCATCACACAGTGGACCCAGAATCATCCCTTTAGTTCTAAATACTTATACATACACAACCCCCAGAATAAAATAAATAGGAGAAATCAACCCAATAAAAATAAAGATATGGAAATAATTAAGCCAATTTTAAAGTGAGCACACAGGAAAATGTATATTATACATTACTCATTTTACAATATTAGAGGGGTGCCATGGATTTGTAAAGCAATAAAAGGCATATAATTGAGTCATGGTATGCAGATAATATATTTTTTTAATTGGGACAAAGTTTACATATTGTGAAATGCGCAGATGATAGGGATTAAAGTCAATCAATTGTCACGAATATACCCATTTAACAACATGAAATTAAACATTACCATCACCTCCCAAATTCTCTTATACCCTATTCAGGCGATTCTTCACACACATCACTGTTCTGATTTCCATCACCATAGGTTACTTTCGCCTGTTCTTGTACCTCATAAAAAAAGGAAATTTTCATAAAGATTCATTCTTTGGTGTGTACCTTTTTGTAAGAGCAAGTTTTTACATTCATTTATGTTGCTGCATTTTTGTATTTATGCTTTTTGTATCAACAAACATCATTTTATTGGATGAATAGAATATCATTTGAGTTTTTTTGTTTTGTTTTGTTTTTGCCGTCAATAAGAAATTTATTTGTTTTGGGGCACCTGGGTGGCTCAGTCAGATAATTCACCAAATCTTGATTTCAGCTCAGGTCATGATCTCGGGGAGGTGGGACCCAGCCGGATATCTGGCTCTGCGCCCAGCATATAGTCTGCCTGTCCTCCCTCTGCTCCTCCCCTCGATCTCTCTCTCTCTTTCATAACCTTTATTTAGATAATTAGAAAATAAGCAAAATTTAGATAATGGGAAGAAATCTATAAAATCAAGTCGAGCATTTTTGATAGTAATATAATCTATGCTTTTTAATCTCGGCCTTAGAATTCAATAAGGTTAAATCTGTGTGAATAATCTGGACTTTCCAATTCTCCACAATTAAGGAATCCCCCAAATCCTCTCTGACCCTCCAGCCTCCTCCACCTGCTTCTGAGAGACTCTAGAGTTACCTTCCTAAAAGACTTTCTTTCAATAATTTTTCTTTTTCAGATTGACCCGTGTGGGCTTCATATACTCACGTCTTCTCAGTCTCTATAAAATTGCATGTGCCTCTGACAGTCTGTCAAACAACACAAGAGCTTCACCCATGACCCAGGGGCCGATTGTTCAATTACTTTCGGTGGCTGCTCTTGTCCCCAGGGGCGGCTGAAGTTGTGGCCACTCTCCAAGGTCACCAGAGGTGTCAAACTATAGCGATGTCCAACACTGGCTGGCGCTGTCCCCTTCAGCACCAATAAAGGGCCATCAGCAATGCTGTCATGGGCTGCTTCCTTCTGTCTTCATTTGACAGTGGAGCTGTGCATCAGTCCATCAGGCCTCTGTTCCAAAGCCAGAGAAATTTCTTCCCACCAACATTATGGAGTAGGGCTGCTCCAGAAAGAGGGCAGCCTCATGCCTCTGTTACACTACGTGCTCGTGCATGAACGCATGTTCGGTCTTTGCTTCTATCCCATTTCTCTTAGGACTCAGCTAGTCATCTGAGAGGTGGGAGACACTAGGAAGAAAGTGTGGATTTGAATTATGTGTGGTATTTTTGCTGACGGTCTCTCTAGTCAGATTGTTATTTCCGGAGGGGAGGAGATGTTCCTTGGGCCCTTGGATGGCCTCCCTCGCCAGTATACCAGGCCGACCAAGATAGAATTAAATTCCAGTAGCAACCATAATTTAGATGTAAGCTGTGAATTACCCCTAACCCATTACATACATATTGTTTTTAAAATTAAAATTCTGTCCCTTCCTCCAGAGATGCAGAGTGCAAAACTTATTTTCAAGCCATTGAAATTTAAATAGTTCAGTTTCTTGTGCCAATTTCAACTTTTATTTCAGATGCCTGCAATATTATTTGCATAAAGGCACATAGATTTTATAATAGAGAACCTCACTGTATTGCTATATGTATTTAGAGCTAGCCTAACAGAAATCGTTTTTAATATTGATTATCTAGTTGATATGCCTATCACTGAAAAAAATTGGATGGAGATATCGTTTTTAAACACTTTAAAAATGTGAAATACAACACTCACATAATGAAAAATTCCAAAAATTTATATCTTAAGCAATTATTAATACTGCTTTTACTGAAATAGATAGGGAAAATTTTCACAAATCATAGTAAAAACACTAATGTAAACATGATTCAGATTCTGAAAAAGTGTTAACATTACCAGCATCCTGGATGTCACCTTCAGACACTGCCCCCGAACACTGCCCAGATCCCTGCCCAAAGGTAATTGCTATTCTGATTTTTATTTATTTTTATTTTTTTAATTTTTTAAAAATATTTATTTGAGAGAGCGAGAACGAGAGAGAGAGAGAGTACATGAGATGGGGGAGGGTCAGAGGGAGAAGCAGGCTCCTCGCTGAGCAGGGAGCCTGATGCGGGACTCGATCCCTGGACTCTGGGATCATGACCTGAGCCGAAGGCAGTCGCTTAACCAACTGAGCCACCCAGGTGCCCTGCTATTCTGATTTTTAATACCTTAGATTAATTTTGGGTGTTTAAAAATGTTTTAAGTGAACTTTCATTGACTTAAGATATGTGTTCAGAAAAGTGCACAAATAAAAACTTTAATAAAGTGACTAACTCTATGGGAAAAGCATCTCAGATGCCACCTCATGCCTCCTTCCAGAAATTCTTCCCCCAACCAGAGGATGCCTACTATCCTTACTTCTCACACCACAATTTAATGTTGCTTGTTTTATAATCGTGTAAAGGTGAAATAATATTCTATGTCATTTTGTGCTTGGCTTCTTTTATTCCACATTATGTTTGTGAGTTTCATCCTTGTTGACGAATGTTGCAGTCATTCATTTATTTTTCATTGCTGAATGGCATTCCATTCCACTCATATCCCCCAAATCATAGACATTTGGATTGAGAAATATTTGCCTTGTTTTGAATTTGGGCTGTTGCAAATGGTGCTGCAAAAATCTGTAGGAATGAGAATAGGAGCTTTGACAGTGCTGTGATGAACATTCTTGCACAGGTCTATCAGTATGCATAAATACAGAATTTGGTTGGTTATATATTGAACTGTGTAATTGCTGCGTCATAAGGCCCATTTTTTAGGCTTTAATAGCCACTACCAGCTTTCCAAAGTGGCTATATAAATTTTCATTTTCATCAGCAGGAGATGATGACTGCCATCGCTTCACATCCTGGCCTACTCTGTATTGCTAGTCTTTTTAATTGTGGTGAGCAGAGCATGGACTTAATATTTATTTCCTCATTATTTGTGAGGCCAAGAAACTTTTTGTATGTCTATTGGTCATTTGAAAAGACTCTATTCAAATCTTTTGCTCATTTATTTTCTATTGTATTCTCCATCTTTCTCTCATTGATTTTTAAAGTTCTAAAAAAATTACCCCAGATAGAAGCCCTTTGTTGGTTGTAGACATTAGAAATGCCTTTTTGCCTTTCTGCCATTGTAGGTTCACTCTATTAATGATGTCTTTTGGTTAACATATGTCCCTCATTTACTGTAGTCCATTTTTATTAAACTGTAATTGTTCATGCTAACTTAATAAGAAATCTTTGCTAGTCCAAGATCAAGAAAAAATTCTCCTATGTTTTAATCAGAAACTTTATTGTTTTACCTTTTATCCTTGAATCTATAATCCACCTGGTATTGGTTTTTGCATGCAGCATGGTAGGAAGGATTATTTCTTTTCATGCAGATACACTATTGATCTAACACAATTTATTGAAAAACCAGTTATTTTTTCCCTAGGGCTCTTTAATGCTGTCTTTGTCATATCCAAGTGTCCATGTATGTGTGGGCTTTTTTCTGGATCTTTTATTCTGATTTACTTGTTTATTTATATCTCATTGTGCCAATATCTCATGTGTCATTACTAGAGATTTGAAAATTTTTGTAACTGGGAGTACAAATCTCTCCAGCTTTGTTCTTTCTGTTCTTTCAAGATTTTCTTGGATTGTTTTAGTCATTTTCAGTTCCACACACATTTTAAAATTAGCTTGTTATTTTCCAAAATTTATCTGTTGTGATTTTGATTGGAATTGTATTGAATGATAAGCTATTTGGATATAACTGCATTTTTAAATAGTCTTTTATTCTGTGAACACAGTATATCCCTCTATTTACTTAGATAACCGTTAATTTTGTTAATAATACTTCAGAGATTTTTTTGCAGAGTTCTTACACACTTCAAAAAGACTTAATCCTACATATTTGTAGTTTTGATGCTATCAATAATATATTTTAAGAGTTTCTTTCTCTAATTGTTGCTGATAGATGAGAATATAAATATTTTTGTGTAGTGGCACTATATAGTGATCTTTCTATTCCTTTATTAATTCTAACAGTTTATCTGCATATTATATTGGATTTTTTTGCATATACAATATTACTCAGTCATGGCCAGCAGGGAAAGTCTCTTGCCTTCATTTTTGAAGAATATTTCTCTTATGATTCTGATTCTATTTTTTCTTGTTTTTCTTTTTGGAAATATTTTGTCTCTTTGTAGGTTTAGTTATTTTTGATTGATTCCAGTATATTGTATAAACAATGTAAACATAATTTGTGTCTCTGAATTATTGTTTTCCTCTAGAGTGGATTTAATTTTGCTATTGGTAGGCTCTTTAGCTATTGGCTGATTACCATAATCAATTTAATTAGGGGTTGAACAAGTCAGAATTTGGGTTTCAGTCCTTATAAGTTCTAGTTTATTTCTGGCATCCATACTCCTAGGCTATAGTCCTTTGGTGTTCTAGCTGAAACCCTAGGAGGTTTACCTGGCAAATCTATTTTGATGAGGCTGCTCAACTCATTCCCTTTATTATTTTCAAAAAAATAAAGGCTCAAGGGACAAAGATACACTAAATATTAGGCTCACCCCTCTTGACATCCTCTCAGCCCCACAAATCTTTAGTGGCTTGGTAGCCTTCTAATGTCTTCAAGTATATATGTTTATATCTAAGCCTTCTTTAGTTTTTCTAATTGTTTGCAATGGAGACCAGAGACAAGCTCGTCTTCTATTGTTTGAAGAGAACATGAAGTTTTTGTCTTGTTACATTCAAAGCCCTTGCTACCATCTAGGTATCTATTAAAAGCTAAATATAAAAGAAGTTAAATTGAAAAAAAATATGTGACAATATGCAATGTTTTAGATGAAAAAATTATAAGCCATTCACTAAATAACAATTCAGAAATACTAATAATTAAGTTCCCTTCAATGAATCATGGAACACTACATCAAAAACTAATGATGTAATATATGGTGATTAACATAACATAATAATAAAAAAAATTAAGTTCCCTTCATATACCCTATACAAAAAATGCAGTACAATGAGAAAGCAGATGAGATCTAACTAATAAGGAAGAGGCTACAATACATTGTTTCAATGATAAATATTTTGTAAATCACATTACAAAGATTGTAATACTACAAAGATTATTATTGGCAATAGCCAAGAAGACAATTTTCTAATCTTTTTTTGTGTATATGCAGATAATTATCAGTGCTATGGAAATTATTTAGATCTAGTTTTGCATATTTAAAAAGAAAGGTACAAACAATAAATAGGGAAAATGAAATCATAACTTTTTTCTAATAAAACAGGTGTCTAGGAGAATATATGTTCTATCCAGTGGCCTAATTTCTACATCTACAGGTTATCACAAAAGTTGGGGCTATTGAGTATTAAAATTTATTATATTTCATATAATGGCTTAAAAAGCTAGAGAAATACATAATCACTTCTATTTTTTCTTTTTCTTTTTATTTATTTATTTATTTTGATTTCAAGTCTTTATTTAAATTCTAGTTAGTTGACATATATGGTAAAATTTGTTTCAGGTGTAGAATTTAGTGGTTCATCTCTTACATGTAACACACAGTGCTCATCACAACAAGTGCACTCCTTTATATCTCTCACCTAGTTAGCCCATCCCCTTTCCACCTCCCTCCGTCAACCCTCAGTTTGTTCTGTATGGTTAAGAGTCTCTTATGGTTTGTTTCCCTCTCTCTCTCCCCCCACTTTCCCTATGTCCATCTGCTTTGTTTCTTAAATTCCAAATATCAGTAAAATCATATGGTATTTGTCTTTCTCTGACTGACTTATTTCACTTAGCAAAATACACTCTAGCTCCATCCACATCTTTGCAAATGACAAGATTTCATTCTTTCTGATAGCTGTGTAATATTCTATTGTGTGGTGAGCACAGCATGTACTTAATATTCATTTCCTCGTTATTTGTGCGGCCAAGAAACTTTTTGTATGTCTATTGGCTGTTTGAAAAGATGCTGTTCAAATCTTTTGCTCATTTATTTTCTGTATGTATATATACCACCTCTTCTTTATCCATTCATCGGTCAATGGACGTTTGGGCCCTTTTCATAATATTGACTATTTTTTTTTAAGATTTTATTTATTTGACAGAGAGAGACACAGCGAGAGTGGGAACACAAGCAGGGGGAGTGGGAGAGGGAGAAGCAGGTTTCCCGTGGAGCAGGGAGCCCGATGTGGGACTCGATCCCAGGACCCTGGGATCATGACCTGAGCCGAAGGCAGCCGCTTAACGACTGAGCCACCCAGGCGCCCCACTGTTGGCTATTGTTGATAGTGCTGCTATAAACATCGGGTACATGTGCCCCTTCAAATCAGTATTTTTGTATCCTTTGGATAAATACCTACTAGTACAGTTGCTGGGTCGTAGGGTAGTTCTATTTTTAAAGTTTTGAGGAACCTCCACACTGTTTTCCAGAATGACTGCACCAATTTGCATTCCCACTGACAGTGTAAGAGGGTTCCCCTTTCTCCACATCCTCGCCAATACCTGCAGTTTCTTGTGTTGTTAATTTTAGCCATTCTGATAGGTGTGAGGTGGTATCTCATCGTGGTTTTGATTCATATTTCCCTGATAATGAGTGATGTTGAACATCTTTCATGTGTCTGTTATCTATCTGTATGCCTTCTTTGGAAAAATGTCTGTTCATGTCTTCTGCCCATTTCTTAACTGGATTATTTATTTTTTGGGTGTTGAGTTTGAGTGTCACTTTTAAAAGCTATCAAAGGAAAATTCAGTACAAAAAGGGTGATATCCCAATCATTTGGATAATTAACTTATCTAGAATAATGCATTCTTTTAGAGAACTGGATATTTGTGATTTAATCATGCAGTCAATAAATATTTTGTCATTTAGTGACAAGTATTTGTATATGGTATTGAAGTATTATGGAGTATCTAGAAAGAAAATTTTTATGTTAATTAATTTTACTGCAAACAATAATGGCTAAAAATCAGGAGATGCATTACCACCAAATTTAATGTGACTTATGAACAAAAGACATATGCTGGCAATTGGAAACTGATCTCCACCTTGCATATAAGAATGACATCTACTCTTTTTCATTACATTATATGCAGTGATAATAAGAACCCATAGGATACACACTGGACTTGAAACACTTCATCGGTAATTTTTCCAGTCAGAATCCTGCCAAAATGAAAGAAGCTGGTGATATCCAGGACCCTGTACTCATTGCTGGCTTCTGTGGCCTACAGATGGGCAGCTGGCTACTGTGATTTGGCACCACATTCTTCAAACATAATGGGAATCTGATTGACTCCCTCAAACACTTGCCTACTCGTTATTAACCTGCTTTCAGGACTGTCGCCATCAGATGACCCTTAGGTCCACTGCATCTTATGCCTGTCCCCTTTGTACTGACAAATTCTGATGCTTGATGGGGTAACAAAGTATTGTGGGGAAAATGGCCAGTGACTATAATTCCAAGATCCCCAGTAACTGTAAGGAGAAGTGGTTAAATTGCATTTGGTGGGTTACTTGACAACTGATTTGCACAAAAGATGCCATGGGCTATGGTGAAATAATGTGTTCTACTTGTGGCGGACATACTCAGAATAAAAACACACAAAATGCTGTATTCTCAAGAAGGCAGTGTAGGAAATAAGACAGAAGGTAAATGGGGTACCTCTCTTGGCCTTTTATTATACATTTGGTAATGCATGTTAAAGAATTGCTTCGCAGGGAAGGAAAGGTTCTTTTTAAAGGAGTTTTAGAGATTTTTGAGGCTTTTATAAGATGATATGTGGGGAAGTTGTATTTGTGTCTAACTACAACAAAATACCTAATTACAAGATTTACTTTTTATTATAAAAGAAAAATCTACATAAGAAAGATGTTAAAAATCAAAAAGAAAAAAATAATCATCCCAGAAATAATTTAACATAGCTCTTCCCCATCACTATATATATGATTTCTGTATATATTATTTGTACATACATTATTACTCTTTTTACATTATTTTTAATGAGAATATACTGTATTGGGATCTGCTTCTTTTGTTGTTCATTTAACAATGTGTGGTTAATATCAGTGTTAATGAAAACATTTTATAATAGTCATTTGAATGGTTTCTGAGGATTATTTAGTTCTACTGATGGATCCTAATTACATAATCATTTCTTTGGAGATAAACATTGTTGTTTTTTTTTTTTCCCCTAACACTCCTTCCCTTGTTTCTTATTTTTTGTTTAAGCCATGTTATGATGAAAATCTTAACAGCGATATATGTGATTCATACATTATTGTCCCTTATGTCAAATAACTAAAAATATAAACAATGAATCAGAGGTATGTGTCATAGTGTAGAGATCAGCTGGACTCAACAAGACACCAGCAAACAGAATCTTTATTCTTCTTACCACTATCCTTTAAACTTCCATTATGAACTGATTCTTTTGTTCTACAACTGGTTGAAATCTTAAGCAGGTGTCATAGATTTTCGTAACCCTCTTAGTTAATGAACAGATACTTTGTTTGACATTAAAAAGAATTGTCCAAAACCTAGGTGACTTTTATTGTCTAATGTGATTAGCTGTTCCTTCTGGAAGTAATTTTATCCTTCTGACAAAATTCTCTAGCAATTCTGTGATAGACATTGATAAACTTAAGAACCCCTTCTAAAATTGTAAGTGTTCAACCTTAGAAATACCTACTGTCATTAAACCAGTCTCATAGAGTCTACAATGTTTAACTCGCTGTTAAACTGTTAACCCCTATCTAAGACTATTTTACACTATCTAAGACTATTATTATACAACCATTTTCCTCCATAAAATGTCCCTCCTGCAGGGATTATCTCAACTGTCATGTTCATAGCTTCTTCCTTTGTGACAAATTTCAGGAAAAACTCCAACATGTATTCATAATCAATTTGCCTGAAAAGATGTTTTAAGAGACATTAGACAGTTCTATCTACCAGACTGAATCGGGTTTATTCCAGGTAGATAAATACAGATTAAAAAAATCAACATAATTTGCAACATTATTGAATAAAAATAAAAGTCATGATTATATTACTAGATACAGAAAAAAATTTGGTTAAATTTAATACTCATTTATGATTAAAGCAAACAAACAAAAAATTTTTAAAGATTTTATTATTTATTTGACAGAGAGAGACACAGCGAGCGAGAGAGAGAGAACACAAGCAGGGGGAATGGGAGAGGGAGAAGCAGGCTTCCCACCAAGCAGGGAGCCCGATGCGGGGCTTGATCCCAGGAGCCTGGGATCATGACCTGAGCCGAAGGCAGATGCTTAACAACTGAGCCACCCAGGTGCCCCTAAACAAAAATTTTTTACAAATTAGAAGTAGGAAATTTCTTTATGTGACAAAGGATATCAGTAAATAACCTATAGGAAAAATCATAACTAAGGTGAAAATATCCCCTCAAGATTAAGAACAAGATGATGACACCTCTTTTAGTCAATATATTTTTTTAGTCAATATTTTAATTAGATCCCTAGTCAGTAAAATAAAACAAGGAAAGAAGAAAAGTGTAAGGATAACTAAGAGGGAAATAAAGATGTCATTACTTATAAAATAAGATAATCATGTACAATGACGTTCTAAAATAATTTAAAAACTATTAAATTAATAGCAAATTGAGCAATGTCACTGATTAAAAGAAAAAAAAAACGATTGTGTGCTTATGTACCAGCAACAAATTAATAAAAACAGTTGCAAGAAAGATATTACTTATAGTAACATCAAAACCATCAGATATATGGCAATAAATCTAGATAGTGATGGGCAGAATCTCTTTAATAAATCTAAGAATGAATTGACAGAAATTAGATGAGGCTTATATAAAAGAAAAAATATTTCATGAGGCTTCAGAAGACTCACTATGGTAAAGTTTTAAATTATTCTCATATTAACCTTGGATTCTATAAGATCAAATATAAAATAACATCAGGATTTGTGTATCTATCTATGTATGTATTAATTTACTTCAGAAATCATCAAGCTGAATTTATTTTTATTTATTTATTTATTTTGAGAGAGAGAGAGAGGAGGAGCAGAGAGAGAGGGAAAGAGAATCCTAAGCAGGCTTCACACCCAGCACGGAGCCCGATCTTATGACCCCGAGATCATGACCTGAGCCCAAATCAAGAGTCAGACACATTTAACCAAGTGAGCCACCCAGGAGCCTGTCACCAAGCCGAATTTAAAATGCATTAGGAGGGGCACCTGGGTGGCTCTATTGATTAAGAGCCTGCCTTCAGCTCTGGTTGTGATTTCAGGGTCCTGGGATAGAGCCCCATGTTGCTCTCCCTGCTCTGCGGGGAGCCTGCTTCTCCTTCTCCCTCTGCCTGTTGCTCCCCCCTGCCTGTGCTCTCTCTTTCTTTCTGTCAAATAAATGGATAAAATCTTTTTTAAAAAATAAAATACATCAGGAAATTCAAAGGGCCAAAAATGGCCAAGGCAATCTCATAAAAACAAAGCTGATCTATCTAGATTATTATAGAGCTATAGTAGTCAAGAGTGTGATGGTGATGTAAAAATAGACAAACAGATCAGTGGAACAGAATCAAGTACCAAAATAAGCCACATATAGTTACATTATTTGTAAAAGTAAACATAACAGTTCATTAATAAAAGGTGAATGTTTTTAATAAATAGATTAGGCTATTTGGATATTTAATATGGAAAAAAATAATTTTGACCCTAACTCACCATACAGAAAAAAAATACTTTTTCAGATGAATTGCAGATCTAATTGCTAAAAGTAAAACAATAAAGATATTAGAGGAAAACTTAAGTGATCATCTTCACAATTTTGATTAAATAGGACAGAAAAACCCCACTAATGAAAAGAAGAAATTCTATTAAAGAAATTATTTATCAAAATGCATACTAAGTCTTCTGCTATGGTCATTGAAGAGTAACTGGATTCTGCCATGAACAATTAGAACACAAAGTGACGTCTGTTGTGGTTTTTAGATATAGAACTGTGATCCATGAGACAAGGGAAACAGAGGAAGGGAGGAAGGGAGTGGAGGAACATCCTGTGTTCCAACAATCTGTGTGGAAGCACTTTCTGGATCATGATGCAAGGAGTGGAATCATAAGGAGAGCATGGTCGTCCCCTGGATTTGAAGTGATGGAGTCCAGTGTTGGAAGAATGAGGTAGCTGTAATTTGCAAGGAAGAGTACCAGGGAGGAGAGAACTGTGTGGAGAAAGCTCTAGAAATCTATATAAGGATGCCCTTGATTGGGCTGATGATTACCAAACCTCCTATGTATAGGGTGAAATGGCATGAGACTGGGAAAAGAACCAGGAAGATGTACTCAGTACAGTTCTCAGACCTCACCAAGGGCTGGAAGACACCGTGGTTCAACTAGAAAAGAGTGGGTGTCATCATTCAATACCTGGGGCACCCAATGAAACCAACAGAACTCCCATGCCTTTGTAGTATGACTAGGCCCTAGAATAATGGCTACTCTAGACCCACTGTAACAAAGTTGAAAACCAAGCTCTGAACAAATCAAGCTGCTTTGCAATTAACTTAAATACTTGACAGAACAAATTTTAACACTCTTGGAAGGAATATTACAAAATATAGTCATCATTAACATAAACTCACCATGTTCTTAATTATTGGACATGCAAAGATATGCAAGGAAGAAGAAAAATATAACCCACTAACAGGAGAAAAAATTAGGCAACAGAAAAAGATTTAGATAGCAAACTTGATGGAATCAGTAGACAGGACAATAAAAGAGCTTATATAATTATGCTCGATGTATTCAAGTATTTAAAGGGAAATAAACATAATGAGAATAGAACTGGAAGATAACACAAAGAACACATAGAACAAAGAACAGGCAAAACAAAGAACAAGAAACAACTAATCGAATGGGCTTAAAAGCAGAATAGACATTGAAGTCTAGAAGTTCATTAGTAAACTTGAAAGGGAAGTAATTGAAACTCTGGGAACTTAGGCACACACGCACACAGAAAGACTGAAATTAACAACCCAACAGGCTGTCATAGGATGAATTGTGCGCTGCCCAATGCCCCCCCCCACCCCATTCACATATTGAAGTACTAACCTCCAGGATCTAAGAATGTGACATTCTATGGAAATAGGGTCTTTGCAGATGTAATTAGTTAAGATTAAGTCATACTGGAGTTAGAGAGTCACCTCCACGGATGTCCTTCTAAAAAACAAGTTTGGATACAGACACACAGGCTGGGCGCCAGATGTGGGTGAAGACAGAGATCATGATGAAGGATCTACAAGCCAAGGAATGCTGGACTGGCAGTAGAACACCAAAAGTCCAGAGAGAGGAAGGAAACAGATTCTTCCTCACAGCCTTCAGAAGGAACAAACTCTGCAGACACCTCGATCTAGGACTGCTAGCCTCCAGAATTTATTGTGACACAAAAAATTTCTATTGTTTAAGCTGCCCAGTTTGGGGTACTTTGTTATGCCAGTCCCAGGAGATTAATATACATGCAAAAAACAATGAAAATGAAAAAGCAAACAAATGATGATTTGAAAAAGTGGTCAGAAACAAATAGATTCACTCACAGGGCATAACATTATGTATGAAGCACAGGTAGAACAAAAAAGTATGCAACAGGAGATACTCAGCAAAAAGGCTGAAGTGGATGCACAGGAAAAACACCTTATTTTTAAAAACTGGTGTCATAATTATATAATAAGACCAGTTTAAATCACCTTTCCTTGATATGTTTCTTTAGAAATGACACTCACTAGGAGCAGAGTGTGAAGCACAGAAATATAGTTTATCATTAATTGGGTTTTACTATTAGGATTTTGCATCTTGCTAGCACAAAAACAGCAAGATACCACATCCGAAAGGTTTAAATTTAGCTTGAAATATTTTTAAATTTTAGCAAATGGAGCTATGTAATTCCAATTTTCTCTTTGTGCTTCTCTAGTCTTTAAGACTAATGGAATTGATGGGTGAATTATTATTAAAATGTCTTTCAAGTTTGAGGCATTTCCTAGCGAGTTATTCAGAATGCATGTTGTTATCCTTTTACCAGCTTTCATTTGTATTTTATGGGTCAGTGACTAAAATGTGGGATGCTCTGTAAGTCAGAGTGACTTCAATATAAAAGATGCTAAGGAAGCAAAATTGCATGCCAAGCAAATCTTTATCTTAATTAGCTATTAGAATATAAAGAGTTTGCTTCTGTGCCTAAAACATAACACAGCTGCATACTTATGTGTAGCCTTTATTGTACTACCTAATACAGATTTTTTCCCCCATAGGTCACCCAAGATACTGAAATTTTAGAGGAAGAAAAAAACCTCTTTTCTTGAATGTAATGTATTCTGCAGTAGAGTGAACCCTGTGCATTTCCATCAGAACAGGAGTTACATGTTTTTTAAAATACCACGCTGATGCTTAAAATTTGACGCCACAATTTTCAAATGGCCGTCATTACAGGCAATTCATCTTTGTGGGCAGAAAAAGATGTTCTTGCATCCATTTCACCCTGAAACAGGCTGGTGCTACTTTTTTTTCATAGTGAAATTGAGGAGAGGAGAGTTTCTGAATTTCTCCTGAACACTTCCACCCATGTCATTTTAACTCTGTGAGGCAGCATCACAGTAAGATTATGAACTATTCCATGAGGCTTTTCTAAATGAATTCATTTAACAGAGGTGCTTTGCTGTTGACCTCATTTCTTTTGGATAGTGCAGCAATCACTCCGCCTTGATCACAACTGTTAAAATATAGTACCGTGCATTATTTGTCCAAATCTGGCATATCGTTGCATGTGGAGACAGTGACTGTTCTTGGAACTCTGAAACATTGCTTCTGGAAACTCATCCAAGATAAAAAGCTAACAGCAGTGGTAGGGGACAAAAGAGGAGAGTTATTTAATGACTCTACGGGAGTTTACTGAGAATTTACTATTCATGAAACTATATATGGCCATATAGGAGATACTAAGACCAATTATTTCAGAAATTGGTGTAAGGGTATGATGATAGATTGTGCAAGTTGAATCCTAAAGAGACTACTAGTCTCATCCCACTTCTGGAATGCCATTCTAGAGCTCAGATTTTCTGCTTTGGATTGAAAGATGTGTCTTGCTGTGCCTACTGTGTGGCCTCACATGGTTATCATGTTTAGTCTCCTATCTGTTGACTATTTTCCAGTTGCTCCCTCTAGTTCCACTTTCTACTCACTCATGCCCCAGGATGCCCATCTGGACCTATGGAGGACCTCCTGTTCTCTGGATCCAGCACCTTTTAAATCAGCCCTTTATTAAACTCTCTTTCAATTACTCAGTTTGAGTATGGATTCTTTTCTTACCAAGACCCTTGCTGATATAACAACTAAATTTACAGTTTGGGTATGTGTCTATAAAGCCCATACTTTCAAGTTAGTAGACTTGGATTATATTACTATAAAAGCAAGGATTCCCCAATAAAGTCACAGAAAGGAGCTAGGTTGACATTGTTCACAGTTTTCCTAATTAGCAGAGATCCACTGGGAATGAGACTGGGATGCCAGGCTAACTTCATGGCTTGATTTCTGGAAATGCTTCCTGACTTATGCAATCACGTAAAATAAGTGTGAAAGACAGATGGTTTGCCAGATAAACTTGTAATAATTTTCTGGATTTTATAAATAGATGAGATGGGGTGTGTGTGTGTGTGTGTGTGTGTGTGTGTGTGTGTGTGTGTGTGTACAACAGTGTAGACAAGGAGGACTGTAGTTTACCTGAGTCCCAGTTGTTGGTATGGAAACATAAAGAACTATTTTAGTAACATACAGATATATGCTGTGTTATTTGACATTTGGATCCAAAATATTTCCTAATTACTGGTGCTCTGAAAACAGACTGGACCATTTGAACGCAAGGTGAGAGGTATAAGTATCACCTCCCTTCTTTCTAACTCATTAGTAAAGATGACAAGTTGCTACAGATAGAAAAAAATAATCCAAGAAGGATATCAAAAAGGCATTCCTTATTTTTTATTTTATTTATTTATTTATTTATTTATTTTTAAAGATTTTATTTATTTATTTGACAGAGAGAGAGACAGCGAGACAGGGGACACAGGCAGGGGGAGTGGGAGAGGGAGAAGCAGGCTTCCTGCTGAGCAGGGAGCCCGATGCAGGGCTCGATCCCAGGACCCTCGGATCATGACCTGAGCCGAAGGCAGTTGCTTAACCAACTGAGCCACCCAGGCGCCCCAGAAAAGCATTTTTTAAAAACAAAGCAATATCAAAAGCATTATAAAGAAGTCAGTAAGAAAAATATGATGCTTAAAGGAATTACTATAAGTGCTGTATTACTGTAAGACAATAGGTAAAACCTTTTTTCAGGGAGGATGGTTCCAGAGCAGCTTAAGCACTAGTACCAAGTGCCACAGGGAACAAAGGGCTCATTTGATAGTTGGAGGAAGGATGATTCCAGCCTCTCAAGAAAGAGAAGACTATGCTTACTGATTATTTTCTGAGAAATGGTGCAGAAATGGCAAAGCATGCTTAACAGATGACCCATTTTCTCACTTTAAGTATCTGATATTCAGCAAAGAAACTTCTGAGAAGACACAGACCCATTGAAACTCCCATGTCTACTGATTTATGCAGAAACAAGTTCTATTATGAGAATGAACTAGAAATATTAAGGCAGTTGAAGTCTTGGGAAGACTATTGATGACTGAGGCCACATGGAAATCTTTTACCTTTATCTCTTGTGCAAAATGAAAAATTCTCCTCAAAGTTGATATAAAAATGCAATTTGATTTTCTGGCATATGATTTATGATTCCAACATGTCTTTTGAATGGAGTAGTCCCATGAGTTCTGGAAAGAACGTGTTTGGCAGGAAATTTGCTTACCTGACCAAAGGGGATATTGAAATGAAATATGAGAGAAAATAAAAAAATTAAAAAAAATTCCAAACATGAATCTGGTTCTTTTGGAAAGCCATAGATAATACAGAACAAAAATAACAGTATGACTGATTTGGATCAATCTCTTGATGGAACGATAATGGTGAGCTTCTGAGAGATCAAAGATAAAGGTTTTTTGCTTTCATCAACCAGGGATGTTTTCACGATAAAAACTAGGCAACCTTCTTTCTATCCTACGTAACATGAGTAAACTTGACCTAGTAAGGGTATGGATGTAATTGGAGCTATAGTTCCCTTTGTACAAATGTCTTAATCATTCTTGGAGGTATAATAAACTATATTCAAAGAATGTTTAAAGAAACCAGGTAGAGGTTAAATGAATAAACTGAGCTTATTTCTAAAGTGTAGAATCTTTAGATGACTGTTCTCTGTAACCACAGACTTAATCATTCATCTTGAGGACTTTTGATGTCCTTTACACCTTCGGGACACTCCACATGCTGCAGACTTTTCACCTTAAAGTGACAGGCTTTCATGCATCAGTAGGAAAATGATATTGTGGACCAGCAATTTTACTACATGCTGTGACTTTACATAAAACTATCCTTAAATATCCTGGTCTAATCATAGTTAAGCTGGGAGTTTAATTACATCTGTGTTTTAAGTTATAATGTTATAAGAGATTATTTATTATGATTTTTGTGAAGCTGTAATGAAAAAATGTTGTACTTTGTTCTTTTTATGTGCTGACAGAACACATGGTAAGAAAAGAGTGATGGCATCAAGCTGATTTTATTTGCAATTTATTTCTTTGGAGAGGTGCCATTTTCTTCAAGAAAACAGTTTGTCAATGTTGTCAGAAAGTATTGACTACTCTCTTAAACAACTGGCTTATTTGTATTTTGTGGCCTGTGAGCCATTGTAATCCAATTATCTGCTCTACACTGATAGGATCATGGGATCCCTGTTTCTTTGTTTGCAGAGTAGAAATCTCAGACGCTAATTAACATCTCATTTTTAACCAGGAGAAAATTCTCACAGTGGGCATTTGTCCATTATCCTCACTCAGGGTTTCAGCTTATGTTTACCAAATTTATGTTCCTTTCACTTCATATATTAAGTATTTAAAATTTTGTTGCGTCTGTTTTTTGTAAGCCAACTTAGAGAGTTTCTGAATCAATCTGTTGTATGAATAGACAGCTAGATGATCAATAGGTAACCAGATAATAGATAATTTAGAAATCAGTCTGTATTAAATAGCACAACTGCAAATATGTGTGGTGCAGAGAAAGACTACTACACTACATCACTGGACAACTTATGCCTGGTTCCTGTTCCGCCCTTAACTAGCCCTCATATTTTGGAAAAGTCATTGCATTTCAATAATCCTCAATGTTCTTACATGTCACCAGGGAGAGTGACTGCATGATGTGTAAAATGCATTCCAACATTCGTAGTACAGTATATGGGACTGAAAAATATCACCAACAAAAGCTTGTAGAATGTTCTAGTGCTGCAGAGGCATGCCAATGATAGTCACTATCATGTAAAACATACTGTATTTTCTTAAACAATGAAGTTTTCTTAGGGAAAAGGTAGAGTTATCAGAAGAGCTTCAAGAATGCCTCCTTGTAGAACTTTAGAACCCTAGTTTTTAAAATTTTTTAAAAGTTTTTATTGTTATGTTAATCACCATACATTACATCATTAGTTTTTGATGTAGTGTTCCATGATTCATTGTTTGTGCATAACACCCAATGATCCACGCAGAATGTGCCCTCTTTAATACCCATCACCAGGCTAACCCATCCCCCCACCCTCCTCCCCTCT